>NC_073303.1:87231403-87468903 GCF_027595985.1 Sorex araneus | reverse complement strand
CAATTAACCAAAACTTTTCTATGACCTGACACTATAAGTTCTGATTCCCTCATATCACAATATTTCTTGTATATAAAAGGCCATTATTTCACAACCCCTTTCATATTAATCCAAGAGGAGCAGGCATGAGAAAAGTTCTTATGTCTAGGGGACAAATGAAAATGTTAGTTGTGTGGGAACAGGAAGCCATGAAAATTTATATTCTTAAAACTGTCAGTGAAGAAAATTTATTGTGAATATTCAAAACTAAAATATAATAACCAACTGTGGTGCTATCAGAGTTTCCAAATAAGACTTTTTCTCTGTTTCTTTAATGAATTTAATTTAAATGATCACTTGAATCAAGAATACAAGCACATATAAAGGAAGTACAGATTTCTAAATGCTAGAAAAAGGAGTTTGAGTTTTCAGGGAAGAAGAAGGACATCACAGAATGTATGTCTGAGTGGGCATGGAAGATTTTGGAGAATTATCTGACAAATTGGGTGGAAAGTTCAATTCTCTTCTGTTTTGTTATTCTGAACTCTGGCAAATTGGTCAAACGTGATAAACCAAACATAAGAAAGGTGTAATCTTCCTGTGGACTATGGTTTTTCTTACATTCACTCACTATTTTACATTTTGCTGTAAACTGTATCAAGGAGGAGACTTGAAAGGTCATGGGGTACCAAAAAACATGGACCTCCTTAGTCAGGGTTTGGAAACAGTAAAAGAATTCTTGCACTGCAAGCTTCAAATTCTATCTTGAGTCAGAGAATTTTAAATGTCATTAAAGTTAAAACACTGAGTGACCAATACAATTACAGCCATTATAGGAGGAAGCGCAGACAATATTCGAAGAATGTATCCAAGAGAGAAATAGAAGTGTCATCATGGGTTTTGATTATACACTTCTCAGGTTTACTATGGAGTAGTATGTCCAATTTAAAAGCTGCCTCTCAATTATAAAGTCATATATAATTTTTTAACAAGATTTTATACATTCATATAAGGGGTATAGAATATGTGCAGTAGATAGTGTCAAAGAGACTGTTGGGACTATCTAAAAGAATATTATTAATTTGTATAGCTTACTTTCACTTCTGGAGCCATTCCAGCAAGGATTTTCTATAGAAATAATTTCAAGTTCAGAATCATGCTATTTGCTTGCAGCAACATCACAGGAGCAGTAGTGCACCATATGTTGCTACTTAGCAACTTAGTCTATAAGTCCCAAAGCATGTACTGATTTGAAAATTGAACAGGAATTATAATTGTTGAGTGATGCTATGAGGCAAGTTGTCTTGGATTACTAAACTATGCAGATGTTTGATGTTATGTAGAAAAAAGAACAAAACTTTTTCTTTTCCTGAAGGATGACTAAAATCTTATTTATGGTTGCTGAAAGGGGCAAATTGATTAAAATTCCCTCAGAGATTACCAGGTAAAGAATTCTGAACACACTCTATTACAATCAACAAAAGGAATGTGAGGTGCAAAATTTAACAAAGATGAGTCAACTTAAGTAACTTGCAAAGTTTATTTCTTCCAAAATAGGTATTATGTTACCATGGTCTAATTTTTCAAATGGCACATTCAAAAAACACTTTCATTATTAATGATACTTTTAATAATCAAAAATATCCAATATAGCCAAAGTATTAAAAATATATTGCTAACAAACCTGCTATATACTTATAAACTACATAAAATACTTGGATTGCTTATACCATCTCCATAAACTATCATTTGTATTTCAAATATTTTTAGTAATTCCTAAATGCAATATTTAGAAAATAATTTTAGTTTGACTTTTAAGGGGGATTAAGATTATGCACTTCACTTTAACTTAAAAACCTAAGGAGTCAAACTGTTATACATGCTTTGAATTTCCAATTCTTTATCCCAAAGTCTTCAAGATGGACATAATGATTCTCTGAAAGGGAGCAGCTGCTTTATAACAGCAATCATTTATTGAGTTTGTGTTTCTACTGTTTCAAACAAATTCAATTAGCCCTTACACTTCAAAACCCTAAAGGCACCAACGAGATGATACCGGGTTGCTTTAATCTAATAGCAATACTAAACTTGTCAGTACAGTTTTGGGATTGATGGTTAGAAGAAAATTAATAGTAACATTTTTCATTTTTTAATCAAACAGTCCTATTCAGAACTACCTATGCATCTTGGATGCTCCTTAGCTGAATGCACTCAGTTAAGTAAGAATTTTAAATGCAAATCTCTGCCTTCCTAAGGTATTCTTAGAGTGATCAACTCAGTTGGATGAAGAAAATGTAGCCTGATTCCTTGAACTCGGTGGTGACCCTTTCATTTGAACAATATAGTGTAGCTTCCGGAGTGGCTGCCAGAAAAAGCACTCATCAAAACTTCCAACTGCAAAGTTCACAGAGAGGCACGGCTGCCTCTGTTTTGAGTTAAACATGAGGAATTTAGTCCCACAAAATGCACCTCTAATAAATACATGAGATCTAATTTACTGACAACGAGCACGAAGAAAAATAAAAGTTGTATGATGCCTCCAGTTCACATTCTCCCATTATCAAATATATGTGCACATATAAATGCATATATATTGTAGTTTTAAGTTATAATGGTGGTTTTTAATAGCATATATGTATGTATATATGTATAGGTATGCATATATTAATTATATGCATATATACAATTTAAAACCACTGTTATAATTTAATCCTGTAATTACCAATGCATGAACAGTCAAGCAACTATTTTTACAATTGCAGAAAAAATATATTGGAGTTCACAAAATGCTTTTATGAATTCTCCCTCTCAGCCATTTATTCATTTATTTAGTTTCACTTACAATGTTCTGATAAATTACATCAAAATGATACCCAAAGGTGGTTATAATTTTGCTGTAAATGCCCTCACTGGATTAAGGAGTCTTACTTTAAGTATCCAAAAATAAATAGTCAAGCATTCACTTTTATAAATGTAACCATTTACATTTTCACTGGACTTTTGTTGTCACTTCCCATGATTAAATAGCTTGTCAGACATTCCCAGTGAAATGGATACAAACGTGCCCTTGAAAGTTTTCAATCATCTCCCACATTTTGGCTTGAGCACTTCCCAATGAACAGATTCTGAAAGCAGTCACACAAGTGCTCACCAGCCATGGGATTTGAGTTATAAACGTAACATTTTATTGAAAACTGACCCAATAGTTGATAATTAAGATGACTGGTGACACGTGTAGCTTATAATGATTAACATGTCTACAGTCAGAAGCACAAATAACGTGCACCTGTAAAGACTTTATTTCCTAAAGGTAAAACAACTGTTTAGGAAAGATCATGCTGGCAAAACAGCTGCTTGCTGTTCTGGAGAGGAAACAAGGTAGAATCTTTCAACAAATGCCAACTCCGGTGTTTTATCAGCTCTATCTCATTAACTGGAAACAAGGCTTAAATGCTTTGTTTATAAATTATGATTATTCCTGATTGCGGCAGTTACTGATAGTGCTACTCATTTGCAATGCAACTCTTTGAATTTGTTTAATTACAATTTGAAACAAGGCAGAGAAGATTAATTAACCCACCTGGCTGGCTGGCACATAGTCCTGGCTCGGCTCTGTCATGCTCATATACATGTTCTCACCGTCAAACTGCGAATGAAATAATAGTAAACATTTAGCAATCTTGACTGTGTGCACGGTTTTTTTTTTGTTTTTGTTGTTGTTTTCCCCACCACCAAACTGGAAAACAGTAGCCATTTAAAACAAACAAACAAAAAACCCACCAAAAAATAGTGTGGTTAGGAATACAGAAGATCTGTCATAGCAAGTGAGCCCCATCTTTTCTTTGATGTTTCTGTTGTCATCCTTCCTGACCCTGGATGTCAGTGATTTGGCGTAATTAGTGCTCTAGTAATTACAGCAAGCAAGCAAGAAATGAATGGTTCCCTTTCATCTGCAATCTGTTTTAAAACAAAATGGCTCATTTTGTGTACCATGTATCCATACCGCAGTTCAGTTGTAAAAAAACTATTAAATGAATGGCATGGTTTTTGAAAGAAAGGGATAATGAAAAATGCAGTAAGACACAGCTCAATACATTTGGAGTTTAACTCTGAGAAATGAAAAAGTGCGGAATTTTCAAAATAAACTATAACTAGCTTCACCATAATAGACTCATGATTAAAATTTTTAAACGTATAATAATATTTGAAAAGCGCATAAGTTTCTCCAAAACCCACAGTTAAGAATGATAGTAACAATGGATCACAATAAAAAAATATTCAGACTTAATGAATAAATTTTCCTCTCTAAAGTTTTTCAAAGACATGGCATCAAAGTATTAGAAATGCATAGACATCTATACACAGATTTACAAGTTGGGAACAAGATAGGAGGGAGAACTTGGTGGGGCAGTGCAATTGCAGAACTTTTAAAAATTGCAAGCAACAACAATAATATGCACCTCCTTTCATTATTTGGGATTTTGAAAGCAGTAATCACTACATGCATATATAATCCTCAGCTATCTTTAGTCACTTCATAAATGGGCATAGTATACCTCTTTTGGTTAGGAGAAGATTTTTCCCTAGGAAATAATCAAATGAACTAACACAGCCAACTTCAAAGAGCTGAATATATTTTCACCGCCAGACTAATTTCAAATTTAGAAAGTTGAAAAAATTATGTTTCACACAGACTAGTGTTATGATGGAGGTACGAGTACACAACAGACACATACTTGATACTTTCAGACAAAAACATTTTTGACAAAACATTGCACTACCTTTGAGCTGCTAGCATAAGATGGCTAGCGATTAGAATATATTATTCTTAAATAAGAATTAGCTACATCATAAAGTCTTTAAACAGTAATCAGCAGCATTGGTCGCCCCAAAGATTCTTAGAAACAAGAGCTGTAGGAGTAAGGCCCTTACTAAAGATACTCAGAGAGCTTAAATTTAAAGAATCAAAGCATTTCTTCAAACATCATGCTGAAAGTATATTTCATGTTGTGCAAACAAACTTACCCATACAGATATGGAAGCATCTGTTGAATAATATGGTTAAACTGAACTAGAATTAGCACATCAAGAAAAAAAAAACTAGCTGGACATCCTGGTAGCTGCCTTGTCAACTAGCTCAGGAGGTTTGCACCCAGATGACTTACCCAAGTTGGCCCTTCCATCAGTCAAGTGATCTCTTTCATCCCAAAAACAGTTCACTCCAATCTATCCACCTGTTTTTCTGGAACAACTCAAAACCTGACTAACAGCATTCTTTAGCATCTCTCCTCCCCTCACCCTGCCCCCACATTTGTTTGCAAATGTTTTTGGTGTTAGGATGCCAAAGAACCATTTGAAATATGGACAGTATCTCTGACTGTAACAAACTACACTGAACAGAAGTAGTGAAGTGAATCAAATACTCCACCACCGATGCATATTCTATAAATGTGTTACTTTCTATTTCATCTTTTCTAACTCATTTTCTAAATCTGGTATCATCTCAAGCCAACAAACGAAAGCTTTGAAGTTTTGGTTTTAGTCTGTCCAAAGTGTATGCTCACTGAGCATATTCAGTACCACTGTTCTTGATAAAGGCACTTTCCTTATAAAGCATCAGTGCCGAAGTCATAATATGTTAAAGCCCAAGCAGACCATTTAATAATAAAAGTTATAGAACTACTGGAATAGCAGTTGTTTTTTAGTGGATTCTACATGTTCCTTGCCTACCTGATCTTCATAACTGATGCGCTTTTCACATAGGTATTGTTACCTATGTTTTGCAAATTAAAATACAAAGGCAATGAAAATTTAAGCTAGATTCTCCAAGTCTTTTCAGAAGCAGGTCAAGCATTCAGTCAGGCAGCCTGGCTGTCTAGCACATATATCAGAATATAAAAATATATTCTGAATCATAAAGATCAGTAAGCTATCAATTCTGAAAATAATTCAATAAATCACCAGAACGTTGGCAGTATCTCAATAGTATTGAGATACTGGCCAGAATTTCTATGGTATTTGAGAACTTTTTTAAAAAAGTCATACTGAGGCTGGCAAAAAAAAAATCATCCCCAAATTCTCTAAAATTAACTTTTGAAAGACTGAGAAGTGTGATGGTTAGATTTATGTGTCAATATGACTGGGCCACAGGGTTCACCCAGATACTTTGGCAAACATATTCTGGCTATGTCTGTAAATGTATTTTTTTAATTAAATGAAATTAGTAAAATAAATAAAGAAAATCACTCTCCTTCTGTGGGTGGGTCTCACCTAAACCGCTGAGGACATTAGTAGATGAGAAAGACTGAAGTTTCTGATGAGTCAGAATACTCAGCCTGGGCTATCAGCCCTTTCTTGTGTTCAAACTGGAACTCAAAAATTAGCCCTTCTTGGAACCCAACTGTGCTGGCTTTTACACTGGACCTACCCGTTGGGTCTTTGGGGTTTCCAGAATCCCAACCAAAGATCTTATGACTTTTTAATTTTTTAATTAATTAAATTTTTTAAATTGATTCACAGAAAGATACAGATACAAACTTGTTCATGATAGGATTTTAGTGATATGACGTTCCAACTCCCATTGTGATACTTTTAGCCTACATAATAACAATATGAATCGATTCCTTAAACAAACTACACACACACAAATACACACACATACATACACAGTGTTTCTCTTTCTTGGTCAACTCAAATAGATGGTCTTCAACTAGTATCAAGATAAGTAACTCCTCTAATTTCTAATTTTCTGTTAGTCCTGTAACAGTGTAGATAGATGGAGAAATCACTTCTCTTTCATGCTATTGATTTCTCTTTCTGGGAGCAGAAGTCATACTGAATTTATTATGAGAGTCTCTGGTCTTGGTATGTCCACTCTCTATACCCCAGATAATCCACATATATTTGCATTTCTTCTTCCAGAATGCCCCCCTTCCCCTTCACGTGTTGTGATATTTATAAATCACTAGGCTCCATTTGGGCTATAGCGGTAGCACAGAGGTAGGGCATTTGCCTTTTACGCAGCCGACCCGTGTTCGATTCCTCCGCCCCTCTCTCAGAGAGCCCGGCAAGCTACAGAGAGTATCGAGCCCACACGGCAGAGCCTGGAAAGCTACCCGTGGCGAATTGGATATGCCAAAAACAGTAACAATAAGTCTTACAATGAGAGATGTTACTGCTGCCTGCTCGAACAAATCGATGAGCAACAGGATGACAGTGACAGTGACAGGCTCCATTTATTTAGTAGAGAGTCTGAGTCTGCAGACTCTCTGAGTCCTTGCCTCCTCTTGGCAGCCCTCTGCTTCCCCATAGGTTTCTTGTTAGACTAACTCCAGTGGATCGGGAACCTACATTTTAGTCTCCTTTAGTATCCTCCGAGGTAAGGGCCAACATAGTAAGTCATTAAGAAATAGAGCGATAGCACAGCAGGTAGGGTGTTTGCCTTGCATGCGGCCGACCCAGGTTCAATTCCTCCATCCCTCTCGGAGAGCCCGGCAATCTACCAAGAGTATCTCACCCTCACGGCAGAGCCTAGCAAGCTCCCCATAACGTATCCAATATGCCAAAAAACAGTAACCACAAATCTCACAATGGAGATGTTACTGGTGCCTGCTTGAGCAAATCGATGAACAACAGGATGACAGTACTACAGACAGTGATCTAAACAATACTTTAGTGGATAGGGTTCTTGCACACATCCCATCCAGGGTCTATCTCCAGCACCACATGTGGTCCCTCAAGCCCCTGCAGGAGTGATTCTTCTGCACAGAGTGAAGAATAAGCCCAAAAAACTGCCAGTGTGGCAACCCCCCAAGTAAGTATTTATTAACTAATTAAGCAATATGTACATGAATCTAGAGAGATAGTATAACAGGGAAAGCACTTGTTTTGCATGTGGCCAACTTTTGTTTGATCCCTGGGCTTGCTCTCTGGCACCTGAGTGCCAGGGTTCCCTGACCACCCCCAGGAATGATTCCTGAGCAGAGCCAGGAGTAAATCCTGAGAACTGCTGGGTTTGTCTCCAAAACCACAATAACAACTGTCACTGTCACTGTCATCCTGTTGCTCATCGATTTGCTGGAGCGGGCACCAGTAATGGCTCCATTGTGAGACTTGTTGTTACTGTTTGGTATATTGAATATGCCACGGGTTGCTTGCCAGGCTCTGCCGTGTGGGTGGGATAGTCTCGGTAGCTTACTGGGCTCTCCGAGAAGGATGGAGGAATAGAACCCAGGTCGGCCGCATGCAAGGCAACCACCCTATCCGCTGTGCTTTCGCTTCAGTATATATGAACATATTCCCTTTCTGAAATTTTTTGAGTTGCCAAACAAAAATACCTACATATGTTAGAACAGATTTCATCATTTCCTTTGTGTTTGGAGAGATTCTGGGGCCCAGGCAGAAGAATAATTCGTGATATAAGCAGATGCACATTTCCCTGTAGCTACATTCAGTTCAATATCAAAGTTCTAAGTTTTCACATATTCATTCAACTGCTCTCTGTGTAGGATCTGGTCCCAGAGATCTCACCAGGCCTCATGTTAATTCAGAATTCTTAGTATACATCTAGTGTCCTGGACTTAGATCAAGTTGGCATTTGAAATACAATTATTGTGTATATAGCTCTAGAAATTTGGCCATGAGAAAGATCCCGGAAGCATCGTATCTGACCCCTCGTATTACAACTTAAAAACCAGCTTTGTTATTAGTGACAAGGTCCATTTGAGAACAGAATCGAGTTCTGTAATCCAAACAGTAGAGTTTTCCATAATGACATACTACCTTCTACTCTATCATTGTCAATGGGGATCAGCTTATAGGACTATTTGTTTATAAGGCGATAAATTTGTTTGCATAGACCACAGTCCTGAAGAACAAGTATTTGCATGACATTATTTGCATAGCATTACACAAATGATTCCATTCACATCATCTGCGTCACATATTAGATGAGTATTATTAATAACTATTTCAATAACATGCTTTTATTAAAATAACTGGTACATTCCCTTACTTCTTAAGCTTATCAGATATTGTTCTTTAAAGTCAAGTGAACTTAGGCATAACTTTTCAAAATACATCCAAGCATATCAGGAGTTTTAGTTTCCATGTATTCTCTTTTTAAAACCTCAAGGAAAGTTTGAGAGAATAAATAGGTAGACTTATTTAAATCTAAATGTAAATGGCATAAACTCAGGATTAGCCTTTCTGACAAAGTGTTTTTTGTACTCTTTATTGTGTTTTTATTCCAAAGCACCAGGGGATACAATCACATAGAAAGTCATTTATAATCTTCTACTACAGTTTTTTGAAATTGTTTTTAGAGGATATTAACCAAACCCATAATCCCAAAGAGCTTTTAAAGCTAGGTAGTTATTATTTCTTCTATTTAAAAACTGAAAACAGACATCCAACACTGTTGGAACACAGTGAGTGATAAGCAAAAGTGGGATATCTTAGACTACCCAAACCACTAAAACAAGAAATATCAAAGATAGAACATGAAGAATAAATCAATCATTGGCACTAGACCAGGAAATGCGATCTTTTTAGGGAAACCATTAGAAGAAAACCAGAAAACTGCTGTTGGGGCAGAGGGGTGGGGTGGTACATGGTGCAATTCATGAAACAGTGATACATTGTATTACCTATAAAAGGAAAAACCTTACATTTATGAGTATTTTCCGAAGGAATATTTGATACTTCTTTTTTTTCCCCTTAAGAGCTAAAAATGGAAATGCTTGTAACATGAAGTTAATTTGACGTTTCTTAGAAAATGAATGACAATAAATCATTATGAGAGGGTAATATACCCAGAATAAAATTCCATTTTTGTGTTACTTGACTCAATATAAAAGTATGTCAAGCTTTTTATTGATTTATTTTTTGTAGTGAAAAACTTGAACATTGAAGTCCGAAGGCTTTTGCTGTTTCGTGTGGAGCAAAGAAAAGCTGTAAGTTTAATGTGAAGGGTGATAGTGTGCACTTTCTCCGAGCAGTCAAGATCCTTCATACACACACAGTAGCAAGTATCCAATAAAAACAGGGCTGGGCAAACTCCAACACATACTTCACAGGATCTCATTTTCAAGGAAACAGATCAGGAGACGCTGGGGAGGAAATACTCGTTTATCTCTCTGCTTCAAGACTGAACAAGTCTATTCAAGACAGTCTAAGCTGTCTGAATTCATGCAAGTCAGCTGAATTCAACTAGTCCTAAGCACAGTGGGTCCCCAAAGCGGCTCATAATGAAAGGAAAGGAGACCAGCAGAACGCTATCAACACCCGAAGAAAAAGAAAAGTGGAGGTTCTCAGTCAAAGTTTGGAATGGATGTGCCTTACAAACTGGGCACACATAGTGCGGAACTCAGAAAAAGAAGTTCCTCATAGTTGGACTCTTGTCACTTGAACTTGTCACTTGAACTTGCAGCAAATCTCAGTAGCCAGAAGAGGAAATAGAACCTGGGAGCACCAAGGTTGCTAGGAGGACTTGGCCACTAGCTGAGGAACAAGAAAAAAAACTACTCCTGTAAACTAAAAATCTACTTCCACATCTAGAATATGTTTATAAAATATAAAAATATGTATATATGCATATATATGAAACAAAGAAATGTATATATACATATATTTATATATCTCACACTAGGGCATGTTTGGGAATATATAATCAATCCAGTGTAGAGTCCAGAGAGTGGTCACATATTCTGGTAATGGGCACATATTCTAGATGTGGGAGTAGATTTCTAGTTACAGAAGTAGCACAGCGGTGGGGTGTTTGCCTTGTATGAGGCCGACCCGGGTTCGATTCCTCCATCCCTCTCGGAGACCCGGCAAGCTACTGAGAGTACCCTACTCACACGGCAGAGCCTGGCAAGCTACCCGTATTCGATATGCCAAAAACAGTAACAAGTCTCACAATGGAGACGTTACTGGTGCCCGCTCAAGCAAATCGATGGACAATGGGATGAGAGTGTTATATATTTGTGTACAATTCTTTCCACCACTTTTCCCAGATTCTCCCCTACATCCCCACCTCCACCTCCAAGTCACCCCCCTTGACAGACACCTTTCTAAATTCAGTTGTTAAGGTGAGGTTTCTTGATTTCAGTGTTGATGTCTCTGCGGTTCGGTCTCTATCATTTCTTTGTAACTTTGTCCCCTGACCTGGCCCCCATTGTTTCTTCTCTGTCTCTTCTCTTGATAAACAAACACCAACCATACTTTTTTAAAAGAGTCATTTTATAGTCACACTTAAGATAACGACGCTGTCATGGTTCACACTGGTTTTACTTTGGAAGTACTTTCGGATCCCATTAAATATATAAAGCAGTTACATTTGTGAACAATTTTGTAGTATAGTGGATATCATCACTTCCATTTTAGATATGAAAAACTGTGACAAAGGGGGAATTAAGCAAGTTGTCTATGATGAATCAAATCATGCTCCCAAGATCTGCTCAGCCTACCTAACCCTTAGGTCAAGGACACTGGCTTTTACTTCCAAAAATAACTATCATGTAGATCCCGTAAACACAGCCTTTGTTGTGCCACAACTAGAGTCCAAGGGTCCACAACCAGCAGCACTTTTATACCGAGGTCGTTTGCCCTAACATTATGTTACAGACAGGCTGAGCAGCGAACCCTGAGCACAAAGGAAATGTGGTCCATTGAGAGGACTGGTACATGGTGTATCCCTGGGTTCCTTTAAGAAGCTTTGCCGTGGAGCTGTGGTTAGCTTGGAAACATGAAATATACTTTTCTTTTTACTTACTGCCTCCCTTTCTTGGTTCTTTTTTCTCTTGCTCTCTTCACCCCAGGTTTGCACTCTGAGCTTATCCTATGTGCCTTCAGCACAGGCTCTGCTTTCTGGGGAACTTGAACTGAGGCAATGCTCAATGACTTTCAGTTAGTAAGTGACACTAATCTCATCCTCTCTTTGTTCAGCTTATATTACATTATACTTAAGAGACATTAATTCTATTTTAAATTCCTGTGCAAAGAGAGAAAAACACTTACGAAACAGCAATAAAGAGAACTAAGAATAATGGAAACATCCCATTTAAAAGGGAAAGACTCAAGTTTCCAGAAAACTTCATTAACTTCACACTTCTAACATAAAGATCCATTTTCATTATGCATTACTAAGAGAAGAATATATGAATAAAAGCTAAACCATAGCTCCAAATCCATTCTAGTAAGTTTAATGGAAATAAAAACAACCAAATTAAAATATGCATGATACACATCTCTATTTTTAGGTAAAAGAGCTCCTAAATGTGTCCAAAATTTGAAAATCAAGAGCAATGACTTCAAAGTCCTTCTAGGAGCCTTGATTTTGAAATTGGATTCTCCAAAAAAAAAAAAAACCTGAATTTCTATAAAGCGTTGAGCTGTAAAACTATATTGTACAGTTGAACCTAAGAGTAAGTTCAAATGATTCCTTTATAACATTCTCCCAGCTTGTGTTTTAAGCAAAAAAAAAAATTAATGCAACAACTTGAGGAGTATATTTAAACTTGCTGGCAATCCTTACCTAAATGCACTTATTTTCACATCATCTCAGCTCTCACCTCATTTACCACAGTACCTAAAATCCCGCATGGATGTGGAATGAAAAGTATGAAAGCAATTACTTTTGGGGGGTTGGCTTTTTTATTACTCATACTCCTTTTTAAGTACAGTGAACATTTTTTAATACATAACTTGCAGAGTAAAAGGTAAGAATATTTCTCTGCACATGTCTGGTCTGGAAGTGCACACCTTGGAATGCCAAAGCAAGAAAAAAATATAATAAACTAGATGTTCAAAGCATTGAAAAAGTTATGAATCTTAAACAACAGGTATGAAAAACATTAACATAAGATAAATATAGACTGATTACTGACAATTGAACAGGATGAAAACTTTTTGAACAGATTTGAGGAAAATAGTCACTGAATAATTTTGAGATTAGAAGTGGTAGTACCAAATAAAAATACAAATTGGAAGGTACAGAACTATTAATATGGAGATTCTCACTTCCCTCTTATTATTACTCAGAAATTAACATTGTACTAACTATAACAATGATGTTACAGAAAGAGGGTTGGGTAATTAGTATCTTTTAATGGTAGAACAGGTGTTGAAATGTATCTTGAAGATATGAACCAATAGGAATACAAGGTATTCAGTCTTGATCCAATCAATTCTTATTGAGCATGTATTTCATATTTGATTTTTTTTTCAATTCCAGAGAATTTGTTTTCAAATGAAAACATAGTAACTTTGCTTTTTTTTTTTTTTTTTGAGGTCACACCTGGCGGTTCTCAGGGTTTACTTCTGGCTATGTGCTAAGATTACCAGGCAGAGATGGGAGACCATATGTGATCCTGGGGATTGAGCCTGGGTAAGCCGCATACAAGATGTTGTACTGTAAGTGCTGTATATTGCTCCAGCTCCTCTAGTCACATTTCAAAATATTGCATTAAATAGCCGAAAAACACATTTCAAGTCATTAAGTGTGGGCTTTTCCATTGTGAAAAGAAGCAAAGCTCTGTGCAGGCATCTCATTTTAAGGATCTTCATAAATCATTTAATGGAGTTAAGGTGCTTACATGTGGCCAACCCAGGCTGCATATATGGCCCCCTGAGCACTGCCATGAGTGATCCCTGAGGCCAGAGGCAGGAGTAAGGCTTGGAGTGATCAGGTGAAGCCAGATAAAGACCCCAAACAAACAAAAATATATATTCAAAACATATATTATGATCCTAAACAATACAATTGTTAAATTTTTCTTTAATCTCTTCAAGTGCAACATAGTTGCATCTAATTTCTCTGAGTCTCCTTAGTCACCTTTAATCTCATCCAATATATTCTGCTGACTTCCCTACATTTTCATAAAGATCAATACATAATTTCTCTTCCTTTTTTAGCCATTTACTTAATACAGGAGATGTCTTCTTATCAGGCATATATATTTATTATGTACTTTTAGGGTTTTAATTCCAACATTTCTCTTTACTGTCTTCTTGGTTAAGGTAGTACAAGTTCTCTCGATCATTCTCTTATTCTCATCTAACTTTTTTTTTCCTGATGAGAGTAAGTATTCTCCAAAATACTTCCTGCTCCCTTTGACAATGTACTTTTTATAGCATGATTCATTGCCAGAAAGATGTCAAAGCTGTAACTGGAAATCATGTTGCCAAAAACAGCATGGCCGCTTCTATGCAAAGACTAGTTTATACACTGCATGGGAGGGCTGATTAGTTTCCTCTGTCTTACTTTTTGGAACAACGCAGGTGGATACTTTTGTTTTATGCTGACACAAAATATCAGAGTTCCAGGGGTAAAGCATTTAGCATGTTTGTGGGTACACTAAAATTTAAAACTCGACACATATACAACTAGACATAGTGCTGGACTAAAATTCAAGTGTACACTTGTTCAGTTCATTTGCTGTTAATTCAACAACTGCTCACTTTGCACCCACTCTGCGCCTATGTGTGGGAGGGTGGAATGGGGGGAGGATATTCTCCCCCATCATTGCTAACAAGCATTGATTGCTCGTGGTGTGTTAGGACAACAGAAACATTGGCTCCTTAAGCATTTAATCCTTAGCAAAACCCAGTGATGCAGGGAGTATTTGTGCAGTTCTGTTCATTAACTAAGCCTCAAAAATTAAGTTGCTTGAAAGAGTAGGGCAGGGTCTCATTTCCTAGTCTTTCTGACGGCAGAAAAATGCCCAATAGGGAGGAGCTCCTAAAATAAAATAAGATTTTTGTAAAATGATACCCTGACTATCTGGAGAGCCAACTTAATTATTTTAGTGACAATGGATATTTCTCACAAGTATACAGTCTATCCATAGTCACTTGTAACTGGCCCAACATAGTCTTCAGAAAATGCAGAAGGTATATTAGGAAGATCAAAAGTCAACTGATCTACGGTAGGGTTTGAGACTCTTCTCTTCCCCTAGTTATGAAACTCAGGAAGCTGTGAAACCTATGGAATGTGAAGCTTCTATGAACCTCAGTCACAAGGTTTTCATAATGGTCAAACCTGTATAGGGAAGCATCAAACACAAAGTGTATGTCTAGCAAATATTCAAAGCTAGGACCTTTTTAATGGCCCAAACAAAGCCAGCCTGAATGCTCTCAATTAATCTTCCTTCTCCACCACTCCTTAAAATCAACACTCCCTAATGTTGTTAAGGTAAATTCATGCTTCCTTAGTTTAGAAAACAAAACCCTTCATGAGGTGAACAACAGCACCAATTGTTTATGGCTGATGTCCGCTCTAAATGGCCAGTTTCATGCCATGTGTTGAATATTTTTAACAGCACTCCTATCTATGTCATGTCACTCAGAATTTTCATTCCTGTTTAGTGATTTACATTTGCCAACAAGTCTTGTCCCTATTCATTCCATCTTCTTTGCCTAGAGTACTGTTCTTCCTTCTTCTCTCTGTCATCCCTGTACCTGGCTGGCTTATGATAATTATGATTTGGTCAATAAACCTGGAATACTTCTAAGTGGATGGAGGTTCTCTTAGTATGATTGAACAATGACATAGACATAGACTCTCTCAGCAAGGAGAATCAAAAGGTGAGCCTTCCTGACATCACTGATAATTAAGAATGACTCCTGTGACTCCATGTTTTTCAAGGCATCTGAGCATCAGGGCACCAACTCTGCGTCACTACCTTCTCCTATATTGGACTATGTACAGTTTGAGGCCAAGGACTAAACTTCACATATTTTTATCCTCAGAATTTTGCATATGCTGATTAAACTAATTACTATTTAGCATAGTATTTACTAAGTCACTTCAAATGTATGATTATATAAATACAGCAATAAGAGTATGAGAAGTTGGGGCTGGAGCGATAGCACAGTGGGAAGGGCGTTTGCCTTGCACGTTTGGTTTCCAGCATCCCATATGGTCCCCTGAGCTCTGCCAGGAGTAATTCCTGAGTGCATGAGCCATAAGTAACCCCTGTACATTGCCGGATGTGACCCAAAAAGAATAAAAAAGAAAGAAGTAAAATCACTTCAGATATCTCCCCACCCCATTCCTCTTAAATACACACATCCTATTGTGCTTTCATTTCCAAATCTGTTTCTGTCCATGAAAATAACTGATCCTCCAGGGATATTGGAGTAAAGCTTTCAGAAACTGGAACATGGTCTAGTTTTCCATTTCTTCTTATCTTACAGGGACTGAATTTTCTTCACTCATCTAGTTCAAATCATTTGGGGGGAAAAGTTCTCTTTTTTTGATATGAGTTTAGATAATAGCTGAAAGCTCCATAAGACCAAGAAAGTAAGTCCAGGTCCTGTAGGAGGACGTGCCCATGCTGCCCCAAAGCAAGCTGGTTTATTTTTCCACACTGACGCCAAGCTGCTGGTGAACATTTTGCTCTCTGAATCATCTCAAAACCTATACCAGCCTGCTAATGAAAAGCCGATGAGATTGGCAGACAGAGTGCAATTCTTTCCTCCTTTTTTACCAGGTGATTTATGAGTAATTCAAGCCTTCTTGTTCCCTTGTGAGTATGGCAGTGTAGGACAGAATTGAGGAGTTCCTTTATCTATCATGGAAGGAGTTTGAAATGTGTACCCCTGATTGGAATCTTTGATCTGACACCCTTTAGCAAACTGGTATTGGGAGTAAGGATAAGATTCATAGATTCTTTGTACAATTATTCTGGATTCAAGTAAGGTATGCAAAAATATTTGCACATTGTAAAGCACTACACATATAAACCCTATGGTACATTCTGGAAATGGGTATTTTCTGCTCATGGCAAGTTGAACTGATTCTGGGATTAGAGAGGTAGTAGAGCAGGTAGGGTACTTGCCCATGTGTAACTACCTCACCAGGACCAACTCCCAAATGTAGAGCCAGGTGTAAGGCCTGAGTACTGCTGGGTGTTTTGATTCCTTCTTAGTTGGAAAGATCAATAGCACAAAATAGTGAGAACAATCAGGTGTAATGTGCCCTAAACGAGTGTGAAAAGATTATTACAATGGAAAATGATATGTAGACATTATCTTTCATTGTTTTACAAACAGAGTTCTTCTATTTTATTAGAGGAAAAGCAAGGAAGTAAACAGAAGAAAATAGTTATTACCAAATAACTGAACACTTAATAGAGAAGCATATGTCCTGAATATGTATGTTAATATATGTACACATACATACTATTATATATGCACATATTTTTTAGGTGTTTGAACAAAGTATTCTATTCCAAAATGTGTTTCTCTCGATTCAGAGGAAAAATATGACCCCATGCTAGCAAGTTGGTTCAGGTGAATTTATGATAAAAAAATTAAGACTTCAGTAATTTTGACATGAAAATGTCAATATTCTTTTAAAATATATAGTAGTGTGAATCAAGTTTCCTATAGAATTTTATTTTCTATCATTTTTTAGTTTAATGAATAATCCATAAAATATAATAATTCACGGCTTTATGAAAATTTATAGCAATTATTATCTAGCTCAACAATTGCATAACCTAGTAGATACTTGAAAGCTGTTACAGTAACCAGTTAATGCTCCTTATAAAGCTCACATTAGACAAATTATGTCATCTCCCTTACTCTGTAACCTATTATTTCATACCTTCCATAAAAACATTACATTATTAATATCTTTTGCACATTTAATTTTGCTATTTAAAATTTTGGCATAATATATTTCTGTAACCATTAAGAAAATGAATATTAATGCTAAACTAAATGATTCAGGGTTTTTCGGTTGAAGTGCCTTGTGAATAGTTCTGAACAGAATGTACATATTTCAAATATATATAATGAGTTTTGTCTCTAAGAAATATTCTAGTGTTACTTGAGACATTAAACTTGAAACTAGTAATTTAAATATATATTAAAGTTAGTAAGATAAAAACTATACATGAGAGAAAAATCAAATTATCTAAGAAGGATTTTTATTTTTTTAAAGAAGAATGGTGATCCCTTTTCTTTAGAACTAATTTTGCTCAGAAATTTATATCACAGGGTCTGTTCCCAATTTTACAGAACTTAGGCAACAGATTTTTGGACACAGGACAGGAAAATATCTTGGATCTAATACCTAAAATCCATATTTTACAATGCTCCCCATTATATTCCATTTTCAAGCAATGAAGCTGCATTTGCAACAATCCATTTGAGTTAGGGACTCTAAAAGCTAATGCATTTTCTCAAACCATGTACATTCTAACCTTTATGTAAACTGTGTATTTTTTGCAAAGAGAGCATTTTCACGCTGTCAGATTCTTGAATAGAAAAGGATGTGCAGATATGTATCTTGAGACGGCCTATGAGGTTTCATGCATTCCTCGCAATTCCTATTTACTTTTTTAGCCATCAGCACTTACCAAAGACTGCTTTTCAGTCAAACATTCCTTAAGGTATAAGGAGTGTCTTAACGATGGGTTTACGTAATGCCCACCACATTAACCAAACAACTTAAATTTATACGATTATTTAGATATTAACATTTTCCTTGTGTCATTTTGGATTCAACATTTTGTTTTTAATTTGTGGAGAGGGGAGTCTGGGCCACATCCCACTGAGCTCAAGGCTTACTCCTGGATCTGTGTTCAGGGATGACTCCTTGTGAGTTTGGGGGGAACATATGGGATGCTGAGGACCAAACCTTTCTCAGCTGTGTGCAAGGCAAGTGTGCTTCCCGCAGCAATATTTCTCCATATTCCCCATGATATTGTCATTTGGATAACTCCACTCAAGCTATTTATTTAACAATATTATATTGGGAACACAATGTGACACATATCTTCCATGGAAGTGGTTCTCAATGACAGGTAGCTCTGCTTTTTCTCCATTTCTTGGTTATGACTATAGGATACTGCAGCATTAAGTGGATGGAGGCCAGAAACGTTCCAGTACATTCTATAATAAACAGAACAGTCCTATGATAAAAGATTATCAGGCCTCAATGTCAGCAATATTGTGGGAGGAACCATGATTTCTGGTAGAGTGTCCCAAAGTGGGCAGTACCACACCCCCTCACCCCCACAGTAAGAGGGTGGGCTCAGGTGAAATTATAGGTGATCACTGTTCACTTAAAGGAGCACTGAGTAATTTTGTTTTCTGAGAGGAGGGCATTTGGTTAAATAATTCAGAAAACAGATTTAGGGCATAGGCTGAATTTTAAGTTTTGGTCATCTTCAAGGTAAACTGTGAGATAAGATATGAAATAAATTATGGAAAGTTTCACCATAGTTAAAACAAATTTTTTAAAAATCCAAATTATAAATTAAACAATGAATCTCTTTTGAAAGCTCACTGAAATATGACCTAAGTCTTTTGTATAATGAAGATGAATTACCCAACACTTATAGTGTTGATGGCACTATTTCAGAAGTTGTTGAAACTTCAACACTATTTCAGAAGTTGTTTTGAACACCCATTCAAATCAAGAATTAAGAATCATCATTCTGTGATAACCAGTCCATGTATTTATAGTAAACATATATTATGCTACATAATTTTTTACATAATTACTCTGAATAGCGAGAATAATAAAACAAATTCTTCATTTCAAACTACACGTAAAGCTGCTGCTTGTCACAATGAAAACCTAAAAGAGCTAAGAAAAATTACTGATATGCTAATTGGGATTCTATGTATTCTTTCATATACAAAACCTAATTATTTGTTTACATGATGCTGCATTTTCATTAAAAATCAGTAGATAGCAGTTTCAATTCCATCACTGTATTTCATGCAGTTCTTTGGACAGTGAATATACCCACATGATGTTATCTAACCAGAACGAACAATTTCCTATAGTAACAAAGCACAGCTATCTCTAATTCACAATCACTGTCATCCCGTTGCTCATCAATTTGTTCGAGCGGGCACCAGTAATGTCTCTCATTGAGAGACTTATTGCTACTGTTTTTGGCATATCCAATACAGACGGGTAGCTTGCCAGGCTCTGCCGCGTGGGCTCCATAATCTCGGTAGCTTGCCGGGCTCTCTGAGAGTGGCGGAGGAATTGAACTCGGGTCGGCCGCATGAAAGGCGAACGCCCAACCGCTGTGCTATTCACAATATTCACTATTTTTGTTTTCTCTTTTGCTTTTTGGTCACAGTCTGCAGGCTCTCTGCTCAGGAATAACCCAAAAGGGAATAAAAGCTGAGTAAGGTGTATACCAGGCAAGCACCTTACCTTCTGTACTCTCTCTGGCCTCAGCAGTCACTATTTTCAAGAAGTATTCCTAAATATCCTTAGAGCCAAAACATATAATATGTGTATATAGTGTTGGAGTATGGGGCAGACTAAATCCTATATCCCCCAAATATTGCTGTGTTTTAAAACAACATAAAATCATCACTTCAATTTTTCCTAAGGAAAAGAAGTCTATGCCCAGGCTACCTTTTAAAAACTCAAGAGCAACTATTATTAATTTGCCTTCTGCATTTGGACAGCATTCTGCATTTTATAGGCAGCATGTGAATCTTCCTTATTACGGCTTAGTTGTTGACCGCACTATGAGTTCAATTCTCAGAATGTGATGGATGAACATTCAGGGAAGTTCTTAGGAATGTGTGCAGTGCCCAGGGAAATGATCAGTGTGATTATAGGTGGTCCTAGGTAACTCACAAAAAAGATTCTCTCAATGTATAACTGTCAAAGGGAAAGGGGTACAAAGGTCCCTTCAGTTTGAATGAAATAAGAAGACAAAGCAATTTAGAAGATGTTAGTAGTGCTCAAAACCCTTAGAAGGCAGAACTCTGGAAAGAGCAGGTCTGGGTGCTCCTCGCCTGCTAATGGAGGACGTGCTCCCCCTTTCCAAATGGTTTTGTAATTTTAAGAATAAAGCAAAGAATGTGCATCCTCAGTACGCTGATAAAGAAAAGAAGCTACCTAATGTTTGTAGGGACTGGAGCGATAGCACAGTGGGTAGGGCATTTGCCTTGTATGGGACTGACTGGGTTTGATTCCTCTGTCCCTCTCAGAGAGCCCTGCAAGCTACCGAGAGTATCCCACCCACACGGCAGAGCCCGGCAAGCTACCCATGGCATATTTGATATGCCAAAAACAGTAACAAGTCATACAATGGAGACGTTACTGGTGCCTGACCAAGCAAATCGATGAACAATGGGATGATAGTGCTACAGTGCTACATTTGAGACACAGAGTTAGCATAGCAGGTAAGGTACTTGTTTGCCTTGCACGTGATTAACATTGGTTCAATCCCCAGCACTATGTATGACCTCTGTGCCCTGTCAGGCGTGATTCCTAAAGAATAAACCCTGAGCACCACCAAGTGTGATCCAAAATATTTTAAAAAGAGACAAAAGTGTTCATATATTTAAAAAATGGCATGCTATTTAGTTTTTTTAAACAACTTATAAACTCTATAATTTGGAATACATTAAAGTTCACTATAAGAAGGTGTGTGAAGTGCAGTGTTATTATATATCACTACCACACCCCTACATTTCTGTTCCCCCACTATTGACAACAGATTGCACCTTGTTTTACAATCAATGATGCTACATTGATATGCCATTATTACCTAAAGCCCACTGTTTACATTTGTACTCACTGTGGAGATTGTATAAGTTAGAATCATGCAGAAAGAGAGTTCTTTTGATGACTTTTTCTTATTGCTAATTTTTGTCTACACAATGAAAGCTAAGTCAATCCTTTTCAGCCAGCATTGCCTCTATCTACATTCAAAAAGTATACTTGTTAAAAATAAAGCTGTAGCTAAAGATCTGAGAGTCCTTAAGATTATTGATTGGATATTTTTTTTATAAATTAACATTAGTGGTTATATGAAATAACACGTCTATTTAATGCTCACTGATTTGACATGGTATCTTTCCGAAAATATCTGTAAGTCGATACAAAGATTTTACATAGACTAAAACGTCAGTAGTTGATTTTATGAAGAGAAAATACCGCAATTAAATTTCTTCTGCTGTTAAATATTCCAACTGAATTTCTGGGAACATTTACAACTATCCCCAATAGTCTTTCAGGTTAGTGACCAGGAATGTTTGCAAGTGACTAAATTTATATCATTTGGTCAAAAAATTCCATTTTTGTTTCAAGCTATGTTGATACAGAACAAAGTGGAGTGGAAAGTAGGCTATTATCCTATTAATTTGATGAATGTGGACAACAATGCCAGATGTTTAAACTACCAATAGAATTTCTTTGTCCCAATGATCTAATTTGTTAACCAGATAACTGCCAAAACTCCAACTTTTTTCCGTTTTGTATAAAATTGATCATAATTTCTCAGAATTCCAGTATCAGCTACTGAAGAGAAATTATGTAAATGTATGGATATTTTTGCATTAAAGTTATATTTCTCACTCCATACTGATGATCTAAAGTGAAATAGAGAAAGAACATAGATATCTATAGTTATTTTTGTCCCATTTCTTAAATGGCCAGTATATATTAAAAAGCAGCATGGCATGGTGACAAAAACCACAGCTTTGGAAAAGCATTTTGAATTCAAATACTGACTTTCCTCTGACTACATATACATAACAAATGCCTCAGTTTCGGTATCTGTCAAATGGAAACAGTCTTTTTCTCATGAGTGATTACAAATATATAGTGATTGGTATAAATAACTGCTTAAATTAATTTCCAGTCATATTCTGCCTGTAGAATTTATGTAGAATTAAAATATTCCAGTCATAACTGTCCTCCTGTTGTTTATCAATTCGTTCGAGTGGGCACCAGTAATGTCTCTATTATGAGACTTGTTACGTTTTTGGCTTATCAAATACGCAACGGGGAATTTGCCAGGCTCTGCCATGCGGACGGGATACTCTCGGTTGCTTGTCAGGCTCTCCAAGAGGGACAGAAGAATTGAACCCGGGTCAGCCGCGTGCAAGTAGATGCCCTACCGGCTGTGCTGCCACTGCAGCCCCGAGTCATATTAAGCATTCATAATTGGGGTAATTTTTCTTATATTAAATTCAACATTAAAATTAATCCACCCCGCGGCCAGAGTGATAGTACAGCAGGTAGGGCATTTGCCTTGTGCTCGATCGACCCGGGGTTCAGTCCCCGACATCCCATATGGTTGCCCAAGCACCTCCAGGAGTAATTCCTGAGTGGGGAGCAAAGGGCAACCGCTGAGCATCGCTGGGTGTGATCCAAGAAGCAAAAGAAAAAAAATAAGTTAAAAAGAAGATGAATCAAACCTGGACTGCAGAGATAGAACAGGAAGTAAGGAAACTGTCTTGCACACAGCTCTGGTTTGATCATGGCACCATACATAGTCCTCTGAGCATAGTTAGGGTTCCCTCATGAGCACAAAGCCAGGGATAGCCCTTGTGTGGCCCAAAGCCTTCTACCCCAATGTAAAGAACAGAAATAAGGAGACCAGAAAGATATGCAGGGTTTTAGACACCTACCTTGCATGAGGGCTAGCTTGGCACCACATATGATCCCCTGAGCATAAAACCAGGAGTAGTCCCTGAGAACCATACGATGTGGCCCCAAAGCCAAATACATGAAAACTAATTTTATTTGAAAAATGTGTCTAAGGAAATACTAACACCTTCAACAGGATCATGTACACATAAGCCTACAGAAGTCAACAATATGCAAATCTGCCCACACTTTGGGACTGGAGCTGAATGTTAGATACTGCAGGAAAGCTGAATGTTGGACACTTCTTTAAGACACAGAATTTTCTAAAGCCATGTGAACATCAAACATTTTAGACCATAGAAGCAACTCAAGTGCCCACACACACAGATGAGTGAGTAAAGAATTTGTGGTATATATTCACAACAGTAGATTATTCAGTTATTGGACAAGGTCAAAGTCTGATGTTTGCTGTGACCCCGATGGAACTGGCAGAGTCCTTCTAAATGAAGTGAGTCAGAAAGTAAAGGTAAATACCAGCTCACCTCACTTATATGCAGAGTGTAAAGAAATAAAGAAAGGGACTAGACAGTCCCCAGTGCAAACAAACCCTGATCCATGGTCAATAGAACTGGGAAACGAGCGGATGGAGTAGAGGGATACAGGAAAGGGATCATGGAATAATGATGGAGTAACACTGGATGAAACACTAGTGGGGGGATTGGCATAATAACTTTGCAACTGTAAAATGATGACTGCAGTAGCACTGTAAACTAAGATACCTCAATAGGAAACTCAAATATAAATCAGCATTACATCCTAGTTACTGAATTTCCATAACTTAATTTATCCTATAAATTTAAGCCCAAGATCTCTTTGGGGTTATTCAAGGGTCCTAAAAATGGATTTGGGGAATGACTGTTATAAACAATTGTTTTAGAATCATCTAATTCTCCATGTAACATGAGGGAATTTCATGGTAAGTAAATATTTAAATAAAGGTAATTTCAAAAAGTAGATGTATAGAAACTAGACTCTTGTTAGGTACATCATATTGCAGTGTCTCAAATTATAATGACATATCCCTGAAGGCTGTGTAATATCTAAGTCAATTGTATATCAATCATTTGTTTGTTGTTCTGCCACAAACTGAACTCAGAACCTCACACATGCAAGTCAAGGACTCTATCACTGAACTACACTCCTGAGCCTTCATTCGTCTTAAAAAGACTGACCAATGGGGCCTGTGAAAGATAACACAGCAAGTAGGACACTTGCCTTGCACGCAGTCCACCAGGTTCCATCCCTGGCATCCCATCACTGTCATCCCATTACTCATCGATTGGTTAGAGTGGGCACCAGTAATGTCTCTCATTGAGAGACTTATTGTTACTGTTTTTGGCATATCCAACACACACGGGGAGCTTGCCAGGCTCTGCCGTGCGGGCTTGGTACTCTTGGTGGCTTGCCAGGCTCTCCGAGAGGGGCTGAGGAATCGAACACTGGTCAGCCGCATGAAAGGCGAACGCCCAAGCACTGTGCTATCGCTCCAGCACCTGGCATCCCATAAGGTATCCCAAGCACCATCAGAAGTAATTTCTGAGTGCAGTGTCAGGACCAATCCCTGATCATTGCCAAGAGTGACTCCAAAGCACAATTTAAAAACTAAACCAAACAAACAAAAACAGGAATAATAACTGCCCAAGTTTATGAATTCAGTATACTTAGTTTACTGAGCTATATAGGTCTGGGAGCAAGAATTGAGAAGGTTGGGAAAAGGGAGAAAAAATCTGATGGAGCTAAAGCTTGTCCCTTTGCTTATTTCCCATCATATAAATTGTATCTTATATAATGACAGACTCATTTGTGGGTTATAAAAAAAAACATAGTGTGAGGCTCACACCCAAGGACAGTAGAAATAAGGCCAGGTGGAATGTTCCACAGTTGGAAGTTTGCCACAAGTGGTGGTGAAAGAGGGTAGTTAGGATAGTGAAGTTGCCACTATGACAAAGATAGCTGGAAATGATCACTCTGGACAAGAACTGAGTGCCGACAGTAAGTAAAGGGACAAACATGATAATCTTTCAGTACCTGTATTGCAATTCAAGATGACGAAAAGAAAGAGAGAGAGTGCGCAAGAGGGGAGGGACAGAGGAAGGAGAGAGAGAGAGACAGAGAGAGACAGAGACAGAGACAGAGACAGAGACAGACAGAGAGACAGAGAGACAGAGAGAGAGAGGTGTCTACCCTAGAGGTAGGCTGGCGGGACAGAAACAGGAGGAAAACTTGAAACATTGGTGGTGGAAAATGTACACTGTGAAGGGATGGGTGATGGAACATTTTATGACTCAAATTAAATAATAAACAACTTTATAACTATGTCTCATGATGATTCAATAAGAATTAAATATATAAATAAATAAATTGTGTTTTATCTTAGGAATGGAGTATCTCATCATCTCTTCGTAAGCTGCTTATTTCTTCCCATACAGCCCATAAACTGTTACTAATGATCTGTTCATTCCTGGGAGATAAACTCTATAAAACCTAAGAACTGCACTTCTGGTTACA
Source organism: Sorex araneus (assembly GCF_027595985.1). NCBI lineage: Eukaryota > Metazoa > Chordata > Mammalia > Eulipotyphla > Soricidae > Sorex > Sorex araneus. The sequence goes on along the minus strand of NC_073303.1, from coordinate 87,442,988 downwards.
ATGTAATGAACTTATTTCTTAAGCCACTGTTTGACGGAAACCCTGTTCCTTAAAAATGAGTAGACCTAAATGGGTAATGCTCGAAATATCACTTTCTCATTTTTGTTAACTGAGTATTGAGAATACTACTTTCCATGTATATTGCTAGAAAGGGGGAAAATGAAATAATGTAGGCTCTATACTCAATGAACTCAGAGTTGGTAATGTGGTTCAACCAATCTGGATATAGCCTTATTCAAGTCTAGTTTTTCTTTCCTAACTTAAAAAAGTTTAGAACATCTTTGATGCTCCTTCTGTAGTCCTTCTTTCTAGTGAGAGATAAGATGATTATATTCCAGAGTATCACTCAACAGCCATGTTCCAACTTACCTTTTTGGAGTCCACATCATCTGTTCATCCCATTTTTCTCTGTCCCAATTACCTTCACTTACTATTCTATCTTATCTCTCTATCTCCTTTGATTACTTTTTCTGATTTCAATATCTCTGAAGTTGATCTTTTCAAACATGATTTTGCTTTCTGTGTTATTGTTTCAGTTTTAGTTCATGATTACACTTCAACTTCCTATAGCCACTGGCTGTAATATGAACTTTGCTACCATATAGAACTAATATGTATGACTATCAACTTATGACACTTTTTACTCTATCTTGAACTTTCTTCCACTCATCCTCTCTTTAAATTTGTTCATCATCTATCTGCTCTTCCAATTACTTTTCATTTGCTCATCTCACTAGTTTTAATTGCATTGATTCCAAGAAGACTTTAGAGTTTCAAGATTTTAGAGTTATTCATTGCAAGAAAGACCTTCCTCTTTTCCATTTATTTTTGATATTTTGTCTTCTTTTATCCCTTGTATCTGTCTTCTTCCCAGTTCTGGGGAAATGCAATTATCTTGCTTTCTTACCCTTCCTTGAGAATATTGTGATGCTGTTAGGGATATTCAGGAAGTCAAATTTATTACACATACTATGCAACTTTTTTCCCCCCCACTCTTATCTAGGAACAAATTTGATTGCTTGACCCTACTTTTGAGCAGGGGAGAGCCATATTTTAAATGTATTTTATAAAATTATTCTCAGATTTATTTCATTAATAAAAGACTGGGGATAAAATACCAGTTAGAAGATATTGACAACATCCTGGACAACTTCTGATTAGGTTGAAGCATGAAGAATGGGAATTTAAATTTCAGATTAATAACCTTTAGGAGTTAGTATGCAAGTAGCCACAAAATATTTAAATTATGTGATTCAGAGACTAAGAAACATGTTAAGTGCCATTTATAAAAATAGACCAACTGTTTTAAAAAGAAGAAGATCCGAGCTTCAGGCACAGTCAATTTAGGGTTTTGGCAGGTTTTTCTGATGAGATGTCCTGCAGGAAGTAAAAATCCAACGACAGATGTAGGCAAAAATCTTTTATTGACTCTCTATCATAATCCTCACACTGCTTATCCCAAACTTTCTTCTGAACCTAGAACTATCTATCTCCCAGTTGATGATTTGGTCTTAAACAAAGCAAAATATATATGAAATATATGTGGCTGTTACAGTTTTCCTATTCATTTCCAAACTTCTGTTTAAACTCATCTTCCTTTTTTGCTGTTATGCTTTAGAAAATATTTTTCATCACCCAAAACAACCTTTCTCAGGTACTTTCTACTACATTCTCATTTGATAATATGCCCAACCATTTATTTCTCATACATCAATTCTCTGACCTGAGGAGGTGACTAAAAAGCTCATTTTCTTTCTTCTCACAACAAACCAAAGGTGGAAAATCAATTTAATATTTTGTCTCTATTCTTACATTATAAAAAAGCTTCTCAATATCATTCATATACTTTCTACATGCCTTTACTTGCCACTTCATCCTGGAATTCTCGTGTGGGCATCTCCATTCCTTATAATTTATTTCTCTTCTCTTTTGCGCATGAGGAGCTGACAAGAGTCCTTTTCCCATAGAATTTCCAGTCTCTGATTTTCATGCTGATCTCCCAAAAAGGGAGTCCCAGGTGCCACCCATTTAAGGAACTGGCTCCTCAAATATGCTTAGGAATGAGCTCCCTTCTACAGTGAATCTACTGATTATCAAATAACATTTCATGAATTATCCCTCTGCCTACATCCATCTTTTAACTTTTATTTCCTGCAAGACATCTTCATCATTTCTCAAAAGCCCTATATCTTCTTTTCCATTAGTGGGGCACTTCATACTCATGGCCACTGAGTCTCATAATCAAAAATATCTTCTGTGTCCTCTGTAGACCGAGTCCTATAGGTTATAGATCGAAAATATCCATCCTCACTGCTTTGATCCTAATCAGCCATTGTCCAGGCTGTTGTCATAGGCTTCTAACTGGTCTTCTAGCCCCAGACTTCTCCTACTGCAATCCATCCAATATAATTCTGGGAATAATTTCTTAAATTGCATTTTTAATATGATTCTCCTCTTGCTCAAAAATATGCCCTTCCTTCTCACTGCCAATTGTATAAAATAAAGCCTTCTTGTTCCGATATCCAAAGCTTTTTACCATCTGCTCTCAGCTCAATGAAGCTGGAACCACTGCCAAGCCGAGCTGCTTCACATGGCCCCTGAGCTCACGGTTCCCTTTCTGTCTAAATGTATTCATGAGGTTCCTCAGCTTGCAATGTCACACTTCATCTCCAAGCATCCAGATTGTCCATTCTCCTTTTATAGCTTTCTCCTATCCTAAAACGAAGGAGATGTTTATACCTTCTCTGAATCCAAACACTTGATTAGTATTTCTCTTATGTTAGCAATAGTCAGAGTCTGCCCAAAACATCTGTGCACATGTCTCATTTTATCGGCGCACAGAAAACAGGCTATGGGCTTGAGTCTAGTTTGGTTCCTGGATACGCATTGAGAACAGGATGGGGTTTCTATACGTGTCCCCAACAGGACTTATTAAAGCATACACTACTTGAGTAGACCCCAGGTTTTTAAGTTAAGAGAATCGAAAAAGAAGCTTAAAACTTGCATGTCTACCAAGTCCTCAGTAATGCTACTAAACAGTCAAGGAACCACAATTTGAGAACCACTGACCCATCTAGACTCAAAATTTCTAAGCTCAGGGGCTGGAGCAATAACACAGTGGGTAGGGCGTTTGCCTTGCACGCGGCCGACCCGGGTTCGATTCCCAGCATCCCATATGGTCCCCTGAGCAGTGCCGGGGTAATTCCTGAGTGCAGAGCCTCAGACTGTGCATTGCCGGGTGTGACCTAAAAAGCAAAAAAAAATTTTTCTAAGCTCAAAACTATTTTCTACCTCTTATATGCCACAGAACTTTGAACATATAGCAAAATTTTCTGAGTCTCACATACTTTATGTCTATAGCAAGGATAGAATTTGGTTGTTGATAAAAATCACTTTTAAAATATTCAGAATGATACAGAGGTACATGTTAAATAAACAAAAACTGTTATAACATCCATTTCAGAGAGTTAGGTCATTTGCTGATATTTTCTCATTTTTCAGTATATGATTTTGAGTCAATTCTTCGGTAAAATAATTGTCTCCCATTTCACTTGTAGAAGTTCATCATTAAGATTCATAAATAAGTCCAATGCTACACTCAAGATCGAATGCAATGAATACATTTCAGAAATTTTCACATGAGTCTGTCTGCAAGGTGTCCATAGAAGCAATTTGGCACATGAATTGAACATTCCTTTTACTGAAAATGCATGACTTTGTTCATTCCATACAGGCCCCTAAAATTATGTGTTGGTATTAGTGTGGAGGCAGTTTGTTTAGGGAAAATGTTAAGGGAATGTTAAAGAAAAGAGTAGTAATGATGAATAATATTTTAACACAGTACTTAAAAAATTAATAGTACAATTCATCCATCATGATGAAGAGTTATTAGAATTACTAAAGATTTCTTGGGTCTAACACCATAAGCACAAACAACAAAAGAAAAATATCAATGCATTAAACTACACCATTATTAAAAACTTCTGTGCATTCAAGAATTTGGTTTGGCAAGGACTTCCTTGGTATGATGTGAAAAACACCAACAGTAAAGGAAACTGTGATAAATTTGTCTATATTTCAATTAAAAGTCCATTAGCAAACATAATTGACAGAATGAAAAACTCACCACCCAACTAATGGAAGGAAACATTTGTAAAAATTCTATACCTGATAAGGGATCACAATCCAGAATAGAGAATTCCTACCACACAATAATGAAATGATAGACCCTCTGAAGAAAATAATAAAGAATTCGAGTTTCATTTCTAAAATGTGATATGCAAATAGACAGTAAGCACGTGAAATTATTTTCAGCATCAAAAATCATCAGAAGAATCAAAAGCCCGCTGAAGTAATACTCTACATCCATTAGGATTACTATTTTTAAAAACAAACCCGCAAAACCATAGAAAATCACAAGTTGGCAAAGCTGTAGAGAGACTGGATTCTTTTCCACTGTTGACAGCAATGTAAAGTAGTACATATGATATGGAAAACTAAATAGCAGCTTCCTCAAAAACAGCTAAACATAAAATTAACATTGGGCCTAATAAGTTCACTCATGATATAGCCAATAGAATGAAAGCATGAATGAAAGTGAAAGCATCAAAGCCATAGCTGTACGCCAATACTCATAGTAGCTATAATCATGATAGTCAGAAATTGTAATTCATCTGTCATTAACAGATGAATGGATAAGCAAAATATGATACATACTTACAGCGAAATTATTTATGTAAAAGAGCTATCCATCTTGTAAGAAACAGAAAAATTCTCATGATTGTACTGTAATTTAATTGCTCTGATTTTTGTTGAAATACGAATCATATAATAATAAAAAGCATGGTCAAGTCTCAAGTCTCAATATATTTATTGAAAAATCCTCCTTGCTGCTTTTAAACACAATAGAGCCTTGTCATTTAAATCAACGGATGGAAAAAAACAGGATACAGAGAGGACACTTAAGGCAAATACCCATAATTCAGCTAATCAGCACACACATTACAAAAGAGCAGGAAAGGGGCTAAGGAGAGGATCACGTGCTAAAGCACACATCTCTTATGTGTGCAGTTCCCAGTTTGATTCCCTGCACTGCATGCCTTCCAAAGCAGCAAGCACTTCGGAGCACAGCCTATAGGATCCCCAAGCAGCACTTCCCCACACCAGCTGATCCTAGCACTGAACTGCAGGACCTACACCACTGGCTCAAGTTCCGGGCACTAAGAACTTCTTGTGGGGCCCCTATTTAAAAAACAAAAAAGAGCAGTATAATCTTCACGTGCTTAGAGCTAAAGCTGAGTGTCTTAACCATGACATCTAACTTAAAATACCACAAGAATGTAAAAACAGAAAATAAGATCTAGACCTCAGTCTTAGTTACTAATTTGTAACTTCACTGCCAGCAACTGAGGCCATGGAAACACAAGAGATTTTAAAATTTAATGTATGCCTTTCCAAATAACTTTACACAATAAAAACTGCAAAATCCTCGTGAGTCAGGAAATGATCTGATGAATGTGTTATACCCGAAAAAAAGAAAAGAACCCTTGAAGAGTGACTTGAATTATGCATCCTATTTTATTTCTTAGTATTAAATACAGACACTAAAATGAATAGCCAAGGTCTTTTAGGAATACAAAGTAAACGCAATGTCATGCATTCTGTACCAGCAGGTAATTCAGCGCTTTAGGATTAGTCAAGAGATTTATCCAGCATCCTCCAAGGGACACAGAGTTCAAGTCTGGGCTCATCAATAATACATAAATAAACTGAACAATTAGGTACATAGTAGCTATCTTGTCAGACGAGGACTTATTAGCCTATAAATGATACACTCACTTTCTGCCTTGAGTACAGAAAAAAAAAAGACACAGTATGACAGAAAAAGGTTGAATGAAACAGAGAGAAACAGCTACATTCTGCCTAATCTCCCCATAGCCTTCAGGCTTCTTTCCTATCGCATCCTGCTGTGAAGTGAGGCCTGGATGTTAACATATAAAGGCGAATGAGGCTTATGCTGGGCATCTGGACTCTGAATTTCACTGTCTCTTTAAGCAAGCCTTAGAGTCTGACATCAGTATGTTTGCACATGTTTCGGAGAAACTGTAGACAGGGTACAAGTTCAGAAGAGACTTGCTTTCTCTGAGCCTGTAGCAACTGTATCACTGTCGTCCAATTGTTCATCGATTTGCTTGAGCAGGCACCAGTAACATCTCCATTGTGAGATTTGTTGTAACTGTTTTTGGCATATGGAATATGCCACGGGTAGCTTGCCAGGCTCTGCCATAAGGGCGGGATACTCTCAGTAGCTTTCCGGGCTCTCCGAGAGGGACAGAGGTACCGAACCCAGGTCGGCCGTGTGCAAGGCAAACGCCCTACCTGCTCTGCTATCACTCCAGTCCTCTCTGAGCCTAAGGTTCCCAAAGGAGTGCTTGAGGCAGCAACTGGGGATAGTCAAATGGCTCTACAAAATCCAGGCCAGAGCAATTGTACAGCAGGTAAGTCACCTGCCTTGCTTGCTGTCGTTTGCGTTGGACCCCGGTTCAGTCTTCAGTATTGCGTATGGTCCCCTGAGCACTGCAAGGGGTCACACGCCTGAGCCCAGGGACAGGAATAGACCCTGAGCATTCTTGGATGTGGCCTCAAGCCTAACCTACACCGAAACCAAATCTAAACATCTAATTTCTTTGGAGTTTGTGACAGAGTTCCAACAGTGAAGCAAGTTTGCCCTTTCCGCAGTGCCACCGGAATGTCCTGAGGAGCAAAGCAAGGGGGGTGCTTGTCATCTAGGAGCAGCAGGACCCCACTTGTCACACACCAATCTTTGCTCAAACTTGTGAAGGGAGAGACCAAGGACAGGGCCAAGCGTAGGATCACACAGACTACAGTCGCAGTGGATGGTGGTCTGGGAAGTAAACTTGCTACTCCTTGTTTTCAACTAACACGGAGTTGCATCGCTTCACTGAGAGCCCTGCTGGAGCAAGACTGTTTTCGGGGGATTTGTTTTAGATTCTGGTAGTGAAAAGGGTCAAAAAAACATCTGGGCCTTCACAGGCATTCTGCCACGGAGACTCCTGCTACCCCACTAACCGACCGTGGTCTTGTTTGTTTGCTCTGTTCTCGTTAGGGGGCCACACGTGCCTGTGCTCAGATCTTACTCCTGGCACTGAGCTCAGGGATCCTTTCTGGCAGAGATAGGGAGTAGCTCTACGCTGTGCCAGGGATAGAACCTGGGCTGGCTGCAGCCAAACAAGAGCCTTATCCACTGTGTCCATATTTGATCTCCTCTTTATCGAATACCACTAATAAAATGTTGAGGCGGCATTATAAGCTGCTATATTATGGATGGTGGGTAAATTAAGTCACACATTCAGTTGAAAAGTGAAAAATGCAAAACAATGATTGCATCAATTCTAATTAGCTCTAGGAAAGTAATTAAAAGCCTGAGGTAGGTCAAGCACCAAATCAGTTTTCGGTGGGGAGAGCTCCGCCCCAAGCAGTGTCCAAGGACCGCGTGATATCGGATCAAACGGAACTAAGGATTAGTGACACAACGCTATTTAGGTTCAGTGATGCTAGGGATCACCAGCATTACACCTGGCATTGCTTGAGATACACAAGGGTCATTACCTGGCAGTTCTTGGGATCCTACTGAGCTGTACCAAGAGGTGCTGGAGGAAGTCCTATACTAAGGCTGGAAGCAGGACCTTGGGTATGCACGGTACATGACCCTAACCTCTGAGCCATCTTCCTGGACCCTTAACCAGTTTTAAGATAAATATATGTAGAGAGGGAAATTTCCTGATAGCTAAGTGTTTAGGCCTCATGAAGCAGATGACTTGATTTAGCAGCTGTGCTATCTTGAGTCAGTGGGCTCTTGTTCAACCAAGCACCATTATAATGGGTCACTGAAATTTGGTTGGCATATAGGACAGCAAATCCATATCCTCAGAGTCACACTTACTCTGTGGGCAACTAAGAAACCTAAGAAAACTAAGAAAACAAGCAGCGAGAGGTATATAAGGAGGGAAGCTGCCTAGCTAGGGCCCCCCTGGTTCCTTTTCCTTAGTTCGTCCTTAGTCCATGCTTTGTTCGTCCTTTTTGCATGAGAAGGTTTCTTAATAAATAGCTGGAAGAAGAATCTCCGGGTTGCGTGTTCTCTTACAGGCAACCTTCTCTCCCTTCTCTCCATCTAAATGTTGGTAGAAACGTTTGCTCTATAATTAATGCACTTTCTTTAAAGATGCAGGCATCAAAACTCAGAGAAAAGAACAGGTTTCTGAATGACCAGAACTTGGTAGGTTCATTATCTAATATCAGCAGGTAAATGCCAACATTTATGTAAAGAGATTCTACAAATTTGCACAGTCAGAATTGTGATATGGAACTTTGAATAATGCCAGATATGAGACAACTGTAAGATCAGACATCCATAAAAACTCAAAACAATGAGTTAAAGACTAATAAAAACAATCCATTTTTTGTGATGGAAGTATTTTTGTGAATAAAAGTAAGTTTTAAGTTACGGATTTATTGCTATGAATCAGGAATTCATATCTATGGCCATGGGTCAAATCTGGCCCACCACAAATTTTTGTAAATAAAATCTATAGAAATGTAACAATGTTCCTTTATTTAGATACTGCCAGAGTTTCTTTTGCACCACACTAAATAGTCAACTGTGAAAGAGACTGCCTTTAAAAACACGTTATTTTCCATCTTGTCCTTTACAGGAAAAACGTGGCCATTTATGAGCTAAGTCAGATTTAAAAGTGCTATCAAATAGACATATTCTTAATCCATGTGAGCAATTCTCAAACTTTATTTCCAAAATATTCCCAAAGGGCAAAATAAAAAACAGTTTTGGAAAGGCTCGGCAACTTTTGTCAAAGCATACTATAAAACTAATCAGTATTCAGCATTTCAGCATGCTCTGGGAACCTTCAAGTTGAACTAAGATGTGCTGGTATACTCACCTAACTTCTAACTAAAAGCAGTGAAATTCTTACCAGTACCACATGGTTCATTCTTTTTGATAACTGTGTGACCTACAGACAAGGAGCAGGAGAACAAAATGCTCAGTTTGGGAAGAAGTTATTTATTTTCTTTCTCATTGACCCCCTAGATATTTTACATACTAGAAATAATCAAAATTTTCTCTTCTGAGAGCTACACAGAAGTCATTTATTACATAGCAGCCTGAAAGCCTAAAATATTTTAGCTAAGTTTAATGCATGTTGTCCAAAAGGAAACCTTTTGTGAACTAAACTGTGTTCTCCTGAGACACCAAACAGTACTGAGATGCACAGTAGTCATGAGAGAAAGGAACTTTTCTCTGAGTAATTAAGTGCCCAGTATTTGGGGAGAGATATATAATTTAACAGATTTACACATATTGCCTCTAGTGTTTTGTTCCCATTAACCATGAGCTAAATGTCTGCTTGAGTAATTGTTTCTCCTTTGGAGCTAACAAAGGAACATATGCTATTTCACTTGCATCTCATTAGGCTCCTCAAATATTAGAGTTTTAGGAGATTTGGTATTTCTACAGAAGAAAAATTAAGTGTATTCTATTAGTGCTCTGACTATATTCTAATTATCTATATAAACTGTTTTCAAATGAAATGTTTCAAGAAGGAATGTTCCAATGTTCCACTTGAACTCAAAGGCATGCCATTGCCAGTTGACTCACAACGAAACGGGCAAGGAGATGGATGAGTCCAGAGGAGTCCTAGTCATTCGTCATGACACATACCAACTTGATCAAGAATTAAGACCAGATCCTATCTGAACTAATCAGACTTTTTTTTTCAGAGATCCAAAAATCATGAAACTGAGTTGCAAAAATTGTAGTTTTCCATTAGCAGGGATAGAAAAGGCATGAGTGCCAGAAATGTAACCTAATTCGATTTCATGCACAGTGACTGTGTGCCATTGTCTCAAATATTTTCAGATAATACCTCTTAATTTATATGACTACACTGTGAGAGGGTGTTACTCTCATCTCCATGTTTCAGATGAAAAAACTAGGTCATGGAGCTGCACAGTTCCAGCTATGATCATAATCTATGAAGTGGGGGAGCTGGCATCTGAGCTCTTACAGGATTTTGCTCTAGATAGAGTCTGGTGTGTCAGCTACAGTGTGATAAGCTGAAGGCTCATTTGTTCTTCTGAGACTTGACTTTTTTTTTTTACTCTTAGAGTACTCTAGTATCCTACGGCATTTATAATTGTGCGTATTATGGCTAGAATCGGTACCTATTTCTAGCACAGAGAGAAATTTAATCAAGTACCAAGCATTATTTTCTTCTCTTTGAGCATTTTCTCTAGAAACCATATTCAAAGATATGAAATAACCTTTAGTTTTCAACTCTAATGCTACAATTTTACAATGCAGAAGTAACGTAGAATAGGAGAAATGGGGTCAAGAGCTTTATAGAAGGGAAATCTATAAAAGCAGAATGGAAGTTTGCATGCATTTGCTGTTATGATCATGGCTAAACCTCAACCTTTTTCAAGCCCCATGTCAAAACATCTCTGAACTATTTAGTAGATGAGTCTCTGGCAGAGCAAAGCAAAGCTGGCACTCACTGGCCTGGGAATCCAGGGGAATACTACCATCTTATCACTCCCTCTTTTGTGGTGTATGGGCCATTGTGGTGTCAAGATGTTCTGTCTTTTAGAGACATCTGTTAGTGGAGGATTTTTTTTTTTCTTAGCTTTTCAAGACAAGTCAAGGGTTGCATTGCGTTCTTAATGTACTGAGCACTTATAAAATCTAGGATTTTTCTGTCTCTTCCCTCTTTTAATCACTGTAAACACCATGCAATTAATTTACATGCAATTAATTTCTGTAATGCAAGGGAGTGAACCCAAAGCTTTACACATGCAAGCAAGTGCTCTTTCAGTTAGCTATGGCTCTATCTCTCTCATATTCAGTCTTACAGATGAGGAAAATTGAAACCCAAAAGAAGAGTCAAACATGCATGGTGTTTACTTCACATTACTTCTCAGTATAAGAAACTACTTCCTTTCTTTTCCATACTATGGTGAGTAAAAATTACGAAGGAAACATGCTGATGAACATAAACAGTGATTCTGGTCAAAATGGTTTATAATTGTGCAATTCAAATTATCCTATTTAATGAAGCTGAAGAGAATTGCTCGTTTAAGATCTGATTAACAAGAAAATTAAGCATTGGCCTTCAAGCTACAAAAGAGTGAATGACATTCTTCTTCAATCATTAGCGAAAGTCTGGTTTTCCAAAGTGACAGTACAATTTAGAAAAATGCAATGGTCCCTATACAAATTCAAATTTTAGAGTGAAAGAAAAATTACAATAAATTCTAGTATAAAAGTGTGCAACCAGTGGTAACCAGGGGGAACGAAGGCTTTTATTTACTGAGGATTCTACCTGATAACTTCTCAGTACCTGATTTGGAACCAGAAGGGTCTCATTTAAAGGGATATATTCTTAAGTTTCTCTACTCCACTCAGCTGTTGCCTATACTTGCAATATGAAATATAATAAATATTTCCAATTCTAAAAGTTATTCTAATAAAACAGGCTGGATAATATTCAGACACGATCCAAATTTTCTTCTGGTACAAGGAGTTTTATATCTTGATGAAAGAATTCATCTCCCCAAACTCTCAGAACACATTGACGGTATAAACACACACTTGTGGAGAAAGTGTGTCTCGGGGCTGTATGGAGGGCTAATGCTCTTTCAGACTGTAATCAAGGGGAGCAGCTTGATTTACAGAATCTCCCACGCTGTCAGGCAGTCTTGTGTATCAGTGCATAAATCCCAACATTGGCAGGACCGCCAGCATGATGGAGACACCAGAGTCCTTGTTACACTAGTTGTACCTGGCAGGCCGTGCTGGGTCTGTGCAAAGATAAAATGAGAAGTCCCAGGGCATCCGCAGGCTATCTGTCTCTCCTGCACATGCTGCGGGCTGTGACTTTGTAGTTTATGTAAAAATAGTTGCTTTCTGCAACAGAACGAAAGCAAGGCAAAGGGTGGCGAGCATAGACTGTAACTGAGAAAAAAGTCAAAACACAGAGGCCCGAGTCTAAAGGAATTCTAATGAGTGAATTACTTCGTGGTTGACGGATAGCCGGGAGGCAGTTGCATGATTTTCCCCCTTTAAGTCTTGGCCAGGCAATTCATGGAATGTTTGCTACAGGTGGAACTGTACAAGTGTTCTCAGAAATGGAAAGCTTTAATATAGTATTTCTCTTTGGGCACAGGATGACTGCCTGCTTCAGCAGGACACAATCTATTCAGATGCAGATTTGTTCCAATGAATTATTGCTTTTAAAACTATGCGCAGTGTTTAGGTGATCCCTATTACTTTTGAGTTGGGGTAGTAAATTTCTTTTTCCTGCCTGGATTTATTATCAAGTAAACTCTGATATTCGGAACTTATTTTAAGTGTCTCTGGTACCAGTCTTCTATAGAGACAAGAGGTCACTTCCTCACATCAAAGAAAACTTATTGCATCCTAATAGAATCTCTCTTATTGAAGTTACAAAAGTCTTTTGCTAAACAAGGGTTGAATTGTAGAATTAGCATTACTCAGCTTTTTTTTTTTTGCAACAACTAAACAGAACAATCAATTATTATTTTATTGGCTTCTCAAAGTTCACCTAAAATCTCTTCTTAATCTGCAAATTAAAGTGTGAAAATAGGGACTAAATGTCTATATATTAATAAATGATTATTGGGTACTTTTTCACTTTCATAAGTGAGGTAGTAATGTGAGTTGAAGTGAACTCTCCCTGAGACCTACGCAGAAAGCAGACAGAGGACAGGTAATGGGAAAATCCTTGCCAGGAAAGATTCAGTCACTCCCTGGACTCAAGAAAAAGCAAGATCACTGCACCATGGAAGGATGAGCAATAGAGAAGGCAACGAAGACCAACAGCAGAAACACAGCCCAGAACTGACCCAGGAATATTCATCTGCCATGTCTAGCGGGTGAAGTTAAGAACTTCGTAAGGAAAATTCTATAATTTTTCCATACAAAAGGTTTCTGGTTAATGTCTTAAATACTTTCATCATAATTATGCTGCCTAACTGAGGATACATTTCACTCTGGGTGCATAGGCGTGGGTGGCCAAGACTTATTAATAGTTGCTGAAGCTCTGAAACTAATGGATATGAATTGAAGTCCCATCAGGAATGGCAGAAAGAGAAACCTGCCCACTAAGCATAGAATGTTCAAAAAAAAAAGTCCTGATCATCAATTCTTGGGACAGATGGGAAAATGTCTTTATGTGGGACAGGGTCAAGAAACAATAAAACTTCCTATGGAAAATTAATGAATGTACTTAAGACAACATTACAGCTTATTTGGAAGGGAAATAAAAATGACAACATAGGGAAATAAAGCTAAGATGGAATCCTGAGATTGACAGCAACTTGGTTTCAGTCAATGCTTTTAAAGTTCAAGCCAAAAGGCAGAATTAAGAGTATTAGAATAGAGGCTTAACTTAAATAGATCGTATTTACATCTATGATCACAGACCTTTATTATAACGGTATAGGGGTGCAAAGGGTTAGTCCAGAATCTTAAATATTCACAGGACGTGCTTTAACACAGAAATTCACCCCTAGTTTTCACACTCTTTTACTCTCTGTTTGCTTTGGTTTGGGGGCCACATCAATTGCTGCTCATGCTTTCTTCTGGATCTGTGCTCAGGGATCACTCCTGAATAATACCCAGGGATGCATAAGGCGAGGAGCCAGTGACTGAACCTGGATAGGTTGCACAACACACGGGTCTTACCCAGTATACCATCCTTCTGGTCCCCACAAAACTTTACTCTTAAATCCTTACTTTTATTCTTTCAGCAGATTTGCATCTTTCATCTACTTTTAATAGTCGTGTGAAAAAATTTTTCTTTTTGCTTTTTGGGTCATACCCGGCAACACACAGGGGTTACTCCTGGCTCATGCACTCAGGAATTACCCCTGGTGATGCTCAGGAGACCATATGGGATGCTGGGAATCGAACCCGGGTCGGCCGAGTGCAAGGCAAACGCCCTACCCGCTGTACTATTGCTCCAGCCCCAGTCGTGTGAAAAATTTTAAATCTTCTACGAGGACTTAAGTAGAAAGTATCTCTTCACATTCCAGAACACAAAGATTAGCATTTCCTACATGGCCGAATGACCAATTGCCACTTTAGTGTTCATATGTAGTTTGACATATGGTCCAAGAGTAAGTTTTGTAAAATGGTTTACTAATGGAATAAAGCTCTCATAGCCGATAGTTCCCCAGTTCCAGAGCACATTTTATCAGTATTTATCAGGGTTTGTACAGGCTACAGGTAATTTTAGAACTAGAAAGAAGAGAATAACTAGAAAAATCTTCCATAAATACCTGTGAAGCTATGTATTTTTTTTTTCAATAATGCAGGGGTTTTATCCAGAAAACTCTGTATTTGTGTGGAAGCTTAATGGAGGTGTGTGCTGAGAGATGTAGGGAAATAAACTCAGCGAATTAATCACTTAGTGTTTTGAGTAGGGAAGTACAGATGAATCCATGAACATTGGCATAGAACAAATGAATAAAGGACACACACAAATGCACACACACTTATTTCTATTAAGGAAAAGACTGAGTGAAGTTATAGTCTATATTTCTATATTTAGACTGTAGCTTTCAACATTCCAAGTTTTTCCCTCCTCAGTTTTAGGAAAGAAAAGCCTCCCCACACCCCAAGGCTCTTGGGAACTCCAAGTCCCTCCACTAGAAAAGACTCATTGTCTGCAATACTGATATTGCTTTTCCTGGCATGGCTGCTAATTCCCTACTGCTAATCTCTGAGTACACCTAATGGGAGAACTTCTGGGGTAGAATTTTGTTACACTGATAAGAGGAGACATGAAAAGGAAGTTACAATTCTAAAATACTTCCTAAATAGTACATCCAGGTAGGGGATGTGGCCAACTGCCCTGTGATTGAGGACTTCTAGACTCTTTACTACTGCCTGGTTAATTTCTTCCAGGTCACTCTCTCTTCTATGTGTTTAATATCATGATCTTTGTGTATGTCATGTTAAGATTCAATAAATTGTACATAATGGTCTGCCTTACTAGCCCATGAACAGATAATCACAGAGAGCATGTGCATAAATAGTCAACTTATAAAAATCAAGCTTACTTAAAGTGTTCAATCTTTCACCAACAATATTATTTGTTATTAGTTTTATTTGAGCTTCATTTGTTGACTGATGAGTTGCCATGAGCAGAGAAATAGAACCAAAAGTACACCCTGTATTACACATACCAACATATCCCTTAGTATGATTTTTCTTTATTTTTTTAAGTTAAACAACAAGCAACTCCTTCATAATAGGGAGGCTTGGAATTTATTTCCCCAAAACAAAATTTCTACTTCACTTTAGCAAAGATAAAATGAGTTTTCTTAATCTTTGAATATGAGTCCCAAATTTCTTGGATTTTACTCTTCAGAGTGAAATGAATTCATGAAATATAGTGCTCTACAAAGCAAAGGAAAATAAAAATTGCAAAACAATCATCATCATTTTTTATTTTAATGTCACATTGAGTATTACTTATTATATATATCAAATTGAGCTAATGCACAAATTGAGCTAATAGGCACTGTTTACAAAGATCTCTCCACTACTCTGGATAGCACATCTGACTGAAAATGCATGATTTGAACAATAAGGCTAGAAATGCACTCAAAAGTGATTACCTCTCAAATGGAAAAATGAATGTGTTCATTTTGTGTTGCAAAATATGGTGAATTGAGGAGAGAAATTAGACCCATCTCTTCACATGCTGGTCATCTTTTCCATCATGAAAAATATACTTTAGCATGATGTACCTTGGTGACTGATATACTTGCTTGAATGAATCTTTACCAACAGGTAAAATATCATTTCGATTACTTTGTGCCATTTCAAAACTGAGGTGACTCACTCAGTAATGAGATAGAGTAAAAAGCAGTTGTTTTTAGTGGGTTTTTCCTGGGGCTTGGAATCATTTTAATTTACTTGTCCCAGATGCCACATTTCATCTCGTTGGTATTCCCTCCGTTACTGGGCCTGTTCTACCCTTACTCAATAAATATGGAAATATATTCCTTGTCCAGTTTGAACATTGTAATTTTTATAGCAGTTTTACTCTTTCTGACAAGCTTATTTCCTCTCTCCTTTCAGTGCCTGAGAATGTGAAGAAATCCACTCTTCCCTGAAAATGGTTTGCATGTGCAAACTATATTGAGGTCTTCAAATTTCCTGCATGTATTGTTTAATTAGTCTTTACAAAGGTCTCACAATGTTCTTTCATGCTAAGAAGCTAAGCAGAGAATCAGACTGTGGAATGACTGGGCAGGTTCGAGTTGGGCCATATTCAATTTCTAAGTTCAGTTTTCCTCACAGTGTCTCATTTCTGAGGAGCACCAAGTCCTTATCTCCGGATCGCCAAGGTGCCTGTCCGGCAGACAGATTGAATAAAAACCATTTGCATCGCATGTCTTGAAAATCCTTTCTGGAAATAAAGCAGGGTATAACAAAGAAACAATTTACCAACCAGTTTACTTAATGGTGCATAAAAAATTAATTAGGCCAATGCCTCTTTCCTCTAAAACTTTAAACTACATGTTATGTCCAAACTAGAGAATCTCCATTTCTGTACCTTGGTATTTTTGATTTATTTAGAATTGAAGTGTATAAGTGGACCTAACTTGGAGAGAAACATGATTTAAAAATCATTTTTATGGACAAATGACAATTAAAGTCATCTCCTTAAATAAATATTTTAACAGAAACAATAAGGTAGATCAATTTCTCTTGTGAACAGCATGATACTTGAGTTTTCATGATGACTTTTTTTTTTTTTTAGGTTCCCTGGAATTAGCTGATGGGTAAGCCAATTATGTAATGTGTACACTGTCGAAATCCATTCAGCCTTTGTAATAGGAGTTTTGACCCATGAGTTCTTCTTCAGACTGGCATATTTGTGGTGGTGATTGAGTCCCTATCTGAGTATTTTTAGAAATGCACTACTATGTGGACATTCATTTTCAAACTAGTAACCAAAACCGGACTGAACTCTCCATCAGCCGTCTCTGAAAAGAGGCTTTATAAAAATCTGAAGAGAAGACTATTTTCAGTTGAATAAATAGATTAATTAATTATTTAATAAATAAAATTACAACCTGAGGGGAACTTGGTTTCCTTCACTCCCAGACCCAAACACTCCTAGGAAGAAATCCGAAGGATGCAGGGATCTAACAAAAGAGGGAAAGATTCACAAACAGATTTGAATAGGATCCTAACAAGTTGGATAGCTGCTTTGAAAGTTATTGTTGAAATAAATGTGCGCAACTTGAAAACACAGGCCAGACAAATCAGGCTAGAGACCAGTAGATTGAGACATGAACCCACAGTTCAGTGGAACAATCCTTGGAACCAATTTAAATGCATTTGTGCCTGGGGACTAGGGCTTTGATGAGTCTTTCACTTCTGAAGACTTTCCCTGGGCCTCAAGGCTTCAGAATCACAGATTCCCATCCTATCCAACTGGAACAACTATATTCATCAGCCTGCCAAGTGCCGAAGGACATCAAGGTCAATGAGTTAGTCATTCCTTTGTTCTGCTTAAGTATTTTGTTTGCAGATCATTTTTTGACAAGATTTAACTGACCAAGTAAAGTATCTTAAAAACAAAGGTTTAGTGTCACGGTCAACAGCAAGACTATTTTATTGACTTCAAGTTTGGCACTAGTAATATCTTATATTTGACCTTATAAATGGGCAAAGTATATATTACTTATGATAGCACTATAAATTTGTCAATTTCTTATTCATAGCCCACTGACACTGAAGATTATATCAGCTAAAATATGTTGATCTATAATGTCAGATAAGCAATATTAATTATGAATAAAATCATTCATTTAATGAGATAGTGAACTAGTTCTACTCAAAAATAAATAGCAAGAGTTAAAAAATAATTTAGTTATTAAATCAATAGCAGTCTAAAAGCTGTATCAGGTCTCCCCCCAAAAATCGGGAACATATATAATCTGAATTCACTTCCTACCAAGATTCTGTTAATTGAATAATTATTTTAAAAAGCTCCATTGAATATGAAAGTCAAAAAGCTGAATCTGATCTAAACAGAATAGTATAAGTACAAAAAGTGGAACGTTTTTCTAAATCTTTTGAGCTTCCAAATAACCAGTTACTAATGTATATTATTAATACAGTTCAATCTATTCCTAGAGCTGCTAAATGTTTTCTTTGGCATCATGCTTATAATCAAAATATTTTCTTTAAAGTTAAAATATCTATTTTGATGACATGAGCTTCCAAGGGTATCTGAAGTTTATTTAATAATAGAAAGAAAACTAAATTAAAAAATTGTTTTGAAGAATTTCTGAAAGTTGCATTGGTAACCAGACTAGGATAAAGGGCAAACATAGTATTTTTGTTTCTAATATTAGAGACATAATTGCAAATAACTGGTTAAAGGATAATACACATGGGCAGTTCATTAAAAATAATCTGGATGAAAATTTCTGGTATCAGCAAAATTGTTTGGAACTTTTGAACATAATTTTAGATGAGATTTACTTTCTTATAGAGTAAAACACAATGAACAGAAAAACCAGAAGTCGCTGAGTTGTATAGCAAGTCAGGAATACGAAAATAACTTAAGAAATAAAGTCTTTCTGAAAATTAATAAGTAGGAGTTGAAATGTTGTCAAGACTAGTGTGAAAATAATGAAACCCTTAAATGGAAAAAAATAAAGATTATGGAATTATGGAATCCATTTCTAGGACCTATTTGATAAGAAATAAAAATGTGTTGCTGTGTAATCATGTTGATGTAAGAATATTACTTAAAAAATCGCATTTAAAGCGATAAATTAATGGGTTTCTACCCCAGGGCTATCTCTGTCCACATATGACAGAGACAGGCAGAGAAAAATCAGAGAAAGCAAAATCACCATAGATATACATAATGGTGTGGTGACATATATTTTTAGAAAGAAGTATGGGGGCCATCAAGCAGATTCACAGTATGACTCTGGGGATTTTCTGGAGAAAATTAGATTTACACCTTGAGTGGAAGAAGAGATAGGTAAGCCATTTTCGTATGATCAACAGAGAAACTTACACAACTGTTACAGAGGACCTGAACTTGTTTTGTGAATTCAGATTTAATATTTAAAATAACGGTGCATTTCCCCAGAATTTTTCAGATTTTTCAGGACACAAAATTAAGAATGGGGATATTTAGCAAAATACATGTGTGTACACACACACACACACAAACACACACAAACACACACTTGGGCACACTTTTTAAAATTTGAAGTCTTTACAGAAGTAAAATTTTCATGTAAAGAGAACTTCTATATACAGAGCAAAAGTGCAAGAAATCCTTGAGAGGAATAAAAAGGATGGATGTGTATATTCAGTTCTTACAGATAATAGCTGAGGGGGTTATAAAATAAAGCTAAATCAAATTGATTGGCAGCAGGGGAGAAGTGATATTAAAGAGAAAGTGGTAAGAAAGTTAAATCATGTCTGTAGTGATACACTCTAGAAATAATAAAGTAATTATAGAGAAGACACAAAGGGAATACCCAGCATGCAGAAAAGAGGTGCTAGAGGCTAAATGAATATTATTTAAAGTTCATTGGAAAAAATGAGGTGAATGTCATAGAAAATTGCAATTAGATGTTGTCTTATCCTTGAATTTATAACTGAGCCAAATTTTTCATGATATATGTATACATATATACTTTAGAATAAATTAATAGTAATATATTTTTCTTATATAGATTCAGTCTTATGGATAACCATTGAATTCTAATACAAGTCTGTATAGTTAACTTGGTTCAAATTACTTAGTACTGTTAGTTAATATTTGCTGTGGATTAGTACTGTCTTGACATTTTGTGTACAGAAATTGAAGACTTAACATTTCTGTAACATTTGACATCAATATAGTGTGCATCATCAGTAATCAGAAACACACACATATAAACACGTTCAGACACACCAAAGTCCCTCTGCAATTCAAATTCTTTTTAGCACATGAATCTCAAAGGGAAAAAAATGAAGACATCAGGGGAAAATTTGGACTAATCCAAGAAATTAAAAGTGCTTTTTGTTTTATTTGGATGTGGCTTTTTATTTCTCACTGATCTAGAGTCTCTAAGCTAGAAAAGGAGTATGGGCTCAGAATTATGACTGTAAACAGTACAACTGGTATTTATCGTCTTCTTTGCCACCTTTATAGCAATCACTATTACAGTCTCCAAGCAGAAGTGAGTCAGCAAAATATCTGCAAGGACTAAGATCACTTTATATCTGCCTCAATTTATTCACCTGCCATGTGGCATAAAGGACTTTCCCAGGTTTCTTATGTTTAAATTGAGTATCTGTGTTAAAACCTTTCAGATGTAGACTCTGATGCTCATACATCAAAGACTCATCAAGAGCCACCTGAAAATATTCCTGCCTTTCCTCAAAACAGTTTTCTTCCTCCATGACACTGAAGCTAAAAGCATCTTTAAGGATGAAACACCACTGACCAAGCAAGTGGAAACAAACGTAAACAAATGGGACTACATTAAACTAAGAAGATTCTGCACCTCAAAAGAAACAGTGACCAAAATACAGAGTGACCCCATGAAATGGGAAAGAATATTTACACAATCCCCATCTGATAAAGGGTTAATATTCAGGATATACAAGACACCAGTAGAATTGTAGAAGGAAAAAACCTCCAACCCCATCAAAAAATGGGGAGAAAAAAATGAACAGAAGCTTCCTCAAAAAAAGAAATGCAAATGGCCCAAAGGCCCTATATCACTAATCATCAGGGAGATGCAAATCAAAACAACATTAAGCTATCACCTCACACCACAGAGACAGGCACACATCAAAAAGAACAAGAACAACCAGTGCTAGCAAGATGTGGGAGAAAGGTGCTCTCTTCCATTGTTGGTGGGAATGTGATGATCCAGCCTTTTTGG
Organism: Sorex araneus; assembly: GCF_027595985.1. Lineage (NCBI taxonomy): Eukaryota > Metazoa > Chordata > Mammalia > Eulipotyphla > Soricidae > Sorex > Sorex araneus. The sequence continues at coordinate 87,421,946 of NC_073303.1, read as the reverse complement.
AAAACAATATGGGCATTTCTTCAAAAACTAGAAATTGAGCTTCCATATGATCCCACAATACCACTTCTGGGAATATATCCTGAGGGTGCAAAAAACACAGTAGAAAAGACATCTGCAACTGTATGTTCAATGCAGCACTGTTTACAATAGCCAGAATCTGGAAACAATCCAAGTGCCTAAGAACAGATGACTTGTTAAAGAAACTTTGGTACATCTACACAATGGAATACTATGCAGCTGTCAGAAGAGATGAAGTCATGAAATTTGCTTGTAAGTGGATGGTCATGGAAAGTATCATGCTAAGTGAAATGAGTCAGAAAGAGAGGGACATATGACTGCACTCATTTGTGGAACATAAAAAAACATAATATGAGACTGATACCCAAGGTCAGTAGAGACAAGGGCTAGGAATATTGCTCCATGGTTAGAAGCCAGCCTCACGAGCTGGGGGAGAAGGCAACTAGAATAAAGAAAAGATCACTAAGTCAGTTATGGTTGGAAGGATCCTTCAGGATGAGAGATATGTGCTGAAAGTAGATAAAGGACCAAAAGTGACAGTCTCTCAGTATCTGTATTGCAAACCATGATGCCTAAAAGTACAGAGAGAATATGAGTGAAATTGTCTGCCATAGAGGCAGGGGGAGGGGTGAGATGGGGAGGGATACTGGTGACATTGGTGATGGAAAATGGGGACTGGTTGAAGGATGGGTGTTCAAATCATTACATGAGAGAAACTCTAATATGAAATCTTTGTAACTATCTCACAGTGATGTTTCCTTGACTTAAATAATGCTAATTTTCCTCAGTTACACCTAACAATTAACTTCCATTCCTACCCTAAAATGTTGCAATGTTTCTGCAGGAAAATATCCAATGATGGGGATAAATTACCAACAATTCACTCTAATTGTCAGTTTTGATGGAAATTGAATTGACAGGACTGAGTAAAACTGAGGAAATCTTCTTTTGTGTCTTACTTGATTATGTGATCAAATAAAGAAGCAAATAATTTGCACCTACAGGTTTTAATGACAAACTGGAGTTTAAATCCAAAACAAGAACCTCTTGAAACAGGAGTCTATTATTAGAACAAACTTTTCAAAAAAGTTAACAAGGTTCTCTTCCTTTGTATAAATTCACTCTGATCTATTTGAAATATTTTTACAATTCAAGAGGAAATAGGAATTACATCTGTCAGATGAAAAAACTCATGTGATGCACTCTTAGCTGTACATACATACACCCCCAGCCATGGTGACTGGGGAAAACAGCTGATAAAATACTCTTTATAAAATTATAAAAAAGTGAAAATGTAAATCTTACTCTTATCAATTACAATCTCATTATCAAAGCACCTTAAAGGTACATTTTTAATTACTGAAATAATTTAAAAACAAAGACACACAATGAGACAAAAATCCCAATATTCTAAAATATCTTTTAGCCACATAAGATGTATATATTGTTGAGTAAAACCATGGCGGTTAATTTTGCTTTACAATTAAGAAGCCTGTAAATTAACAATATGGCCAGAGAGATATTCATTGGTTAAGGAGCTTGCTATGCTGACCCAGTTTGATTTCTGGCACCTCCATACATCATCCCTGAGCACAGAGCCAGGAGTAAGCCATGGGCACTAAGGAATATGGCTCCAGAAATAAAAATTGCATAGATAAAACAAAAAATAAAGGAATTATGAATTACAATAGACTTTCTTTTCAGGAACAAATGAGTCATTAAGCAACTCTGTGTCAAACGAATGTACTTCAAATCAATTAAAGTCATTTCTTAAATTGCTGGAAATAGTGTCTTAAATTAATGAAATGAAATCTATAAATACTGGTGAGGAAATCTATAAATACTAATGAGGAAATTTTTATTTCATCACATTTTAGCTAACATTTCACAATGTTCTCAAAATTTTTATTTGAAACTTCTGAGATCGTTACATTTTGATAAATTTATATTTGTTTTCATTTAAAAGAAATGCCTTTGATTCATTTTCAATTAAGATATCAAAAAAATCTTCAAAATATTTGTACATGCTTATACATTACAATGAGAACAGTAATTCCGTTACTGGTAACAAAAGTACTCTATTATTTTGCTATTTGAAAAAGTAACTCACATGGTTATTATTTCTAATGTTTTCACCATTTTCCCCATTTTTATTACTGTATGTATAAGTTCTTTTCATTGATTTATTTCTTTTTTGAGGTAAAATCGAAGAAAATATTGGATAAAAGCTTTGAAGTTCCTAATATCCTGAAAGCTCTACTGTCTCACTCCCAAAGACCTATTAGCAATAGGATTTTAATGAGCAAGTTAAAAAAAGATGGTGCTTACAGACTTTACACAATTCATAGTTCATGAAGATTATGGAAAAGTACAAGTGGTTTTTCAATAGTGTAAAGCAGAAAAGAGAGAGAAAAAGAGAATGAATAAAATGTTCGGGTTTTCGGATGGATGTTAAATGATTGAAACAGTTTCTATTTAAATGCAAATTTGACTTTTTAAAAGATGGGACTACTAGAAACTGCACCCTAAATGGTAAAATGAAAATCAATTTTGAAATATGGGATGAATAACGTATATGTGGACTTTCTGGGAATAATTTTTTATTATGAAAACCCTGATGCGTTTTCCTTTGCTCAATCCATCTTAGAATTTGGACAGCTATGCCTGGGAAGAAATGCAAACATTTTTTAATTTGTTTAAGCACAAACATGGTCAGCTTGCTAGAACTCTTCTTGTCCATTCAAGTCATATTTCACAAAATAATGATCAACAACAGTATGATGTATGTAAAATACAAGTCAACAGTAAGAGTTTAATAATAGCATTATAATGCCTGATAGTCTCTTTATTTTATAATGTTGGGGAAATCAGCTTTAAGAAATGGAAATCACTACATTCTACTGATTCAAGAACAGAATCTTCAGACATAAGTCAGCAGAGTTGACACTTTCAAATACATAAAATGTGACATCTGCTCTTACAAATGCACTATACAGGCTGTAAATCACCAAAGAGAAAAACAGTTCAATGTCATTTCAGCCACTGTAAGCTATGGTTTACAACTGAGAGATAAAAATAGTCATAGTGCCTCTGTGACATCTAAACCACTTTTCTATTGCAGTAGCCCATGTTCTAATTTATCTTTGTGGTTGAATAACACACAATCAATTGTAAGCAACTACTGCAGTTTGATTGCAGTCAGCTGCAATTTTCTATAGCTTTATCTTTGCCCCTTGTGAAGTGACTCATGGTAATATCCGCTATCTCAATTTTTGTAAAACCTTAAATATGTTAAGCTTTTAGGCATCATTTTAAGTGTTAACATATGCTACCAATCCATACATAAAACAGATTTTAAATAATGCAGACATTTACTGTTTGAAGCATGTAATAAAGATCTCTAGTCTACTGAAACAATATATATATATATAGTAGATTTAAAATAAGTCTAAAAAGTGGGTGGAGAGATAATACAGAGGGTACAGTCTGCATGTAGCTGACCTGGGTTTGATCGCCAACATCCTATATGGTACCCGGAGAAGTACCAGAATTGATTACTGAGTGCAGAGTCAGGTGTGAGTATTGCCAGGTGCAGCCCAAACCCAAAATAAACAAATTAGATTAAATTAAATAAGACTAAAAAGAGTATAGTCGTATAGTCTTTGCTTAAGATTCCTGTTTCTAACATATATTCACTATGAAAATTTAGGCAAATTACTTAATCTTTATAAAATTAAAGTAATCCATCCAAAAAATGATAGTGCTTATTCTAACATACTAAACATTGAAAGAAATCAAATACCAGGAATGTATGTGATCTCACGAGGATTGGGATCTGGGGGACAAATACTGATAATACTTAAACCTTTTCAGAAATGTATTTTGTATTATCAAGATGAACACATGCTTTTTAAAAATTATACAATAAAAGTGATTATCATAAGCTTAGGCATTATTTGTTTAAACATACTAAAAATAGCAAAAGGAAAATAATACTATCTATAAATTAATAATTGTTGCTGGCAAATGGGGCCCTATACATATTAATAGAAATATTATCACACTCTTGTGTGTGTTAAATAATAAATATTAACAACTTGGAGAAGTAATGATTGAAACAATAAAATATAACTAGTTTCTCCTTAGCATTTACTCCTTAAACAGTCAGGAATCACCAAATTTCTGATACTTTTTTAAAAAAAAATCTATCATCATTTTCAATGAGCACAATAGACTTGCTAATCAAATTGGTGTTTGGAATGAAAGCCTTGTACATTGACAAGGCTTCTTGGAATTGAAACACAGCATCTTTCATTTTTCTCCGCAGTACCACGGAGAGTCTCAAAGCACAACCTCCTGGTATCCACCAGCCCCTTGGCTGATGTTGAAAGGGAACCGCTGTCCTGGGTGGATTTAAAGCTATTAGTTTAGCAGTTCTGATGTATTTTCTTTCTCAAATCTTTTTTACTAGGAAAGCAGCACTCCAGGGTCTGTGCATAGCCTTTGGCTGCCCTCCATGCCTCAGTTTGCCAAATGTGCACACAGTGATTGTCTCAAGTACTTCCTGTCATATGCTCTTGCTTACAGAGATCTGCATGGATTCCAGATCCTCTAATGTTCAAATAAGCATGGCAATGCATTTCACTTTCGTTTGTCACAAAACAAATGTTCTCTGAAGGTTCATGTTTTATAGATTTGTTGGATCTGTGCTGCTTTTTTAGTACAAAAACCATTTTACTTATAATTCCTAAACCTATGTTGTTTTGCACACACACAGGAGCATACAAGGTAAGACTCCTGAGAAAAAATGAAAGATAAGAGTTTCAGAAAAACTGGAATGCTATCTCATTAGGTACTGTCATTGGCTTTTTAAATAACCCTATGCCCTGAGAGATTTATTTCTTCTTTTGGAAAAGTAACTGTGCTATTGTGGTGAATGCTTTCAATGGGAGAGGAAGAAAAGGAAAGTGAAAAGAAGAAAATCTCTAATTAAGCACATGTTTATATCTTTTGGGTATTTAGATGAAAGTCCTGTAATTCCATGCCCATTGCCAAGGACTCCTGGACTGATGGTTTTTCCAGAAGAGGTGTCATTTTTCTATACAATTGTTTCTTGGTATATACAGCAGATTGGTTCTCAAACATCACAGATACAAAAATCTACAGTACTCAAATCCCTTATGAAAAATGAAATATTTGCATATAGCGCACCCATACATATTTATTTCTAAATTACTCACAATATCCAATATATAGTAAGAGCTATGTAAGTAACTGATACACAGTATTTTTAGGGACTATAAATAGTATAGTATAGGCTGAAGAAATAGTACAATGGGTAAGGTGCTTGTCTTTCATGCACTTTGACCCAGATTTAATTCCTGACACCTCTAGGTATTAATTTTTGGTGATAGTTCCCACCATCCCCCAAAAAACACAGGCAAAATAAAGGTCATCAGTGCTATTTAGGAAATTATAATAAACGGGGAAAAGTACATACATGTTCACTATAGACTCAGTCATAATTGTTCTAACTTTTTGGTACCCATTTTCAATCTGCAGTTGTTTGAGCCTGCAAATACAAAACCTATGGAGGTATAATAATTGCCTTTGGTCATATGCACATCACTACTCATGAATCTCATCTATTTCTACATGAGAAATTGTCATAATCCAACCAACATTCAGAATAAATAGGCTATTTTGTGCACAGTCCTCCAGACCTGAAAAGTAACCCTTGGAGAAAGATGGCTGTTTTACTGCCTTCACATTCTCTCCATGAAGTTCTCCTTCTAATTTTAGACTTTGTATGGCAAATGGTTTAAGTTCGTTGGAATTGGGCAGCAGTGTCTAAGTTTCAGATTAGAGAAACTGAAAGTCCCTCAATACACTCATTATGCCAGCCCATAATGCATAGCCCACTGTCTTTCACTCTCCCACTATCCACAAAGCCAGCACTTGTCAACTAGGTCCATACGGGCTTCTGTGCCTGCATGCCCACCCCCTCAGCCTTGTACTCCCTCCCAGAATAAGCCAAAAGGGCAATAGGGGAAAATCATATAGATCAGGGGCCATGGCATTGGACTAGAAGTCGAACTGGTTTGACAGGGGGATGCACAGGGAAAAAACAAGGTTGAAAGGGGCATGATTGAAACACAAAGTTGAGAAACTGCACTAAGTAAACCACTGTCCCTCAAATTTTGTCAGTTGTCAGTAATCACCACTGTTAGACTGGAACTATAGAGTTGTCATTCCCATCTACCCACCCACCTTTTCTGTTATACTTTGTCATTTGACACAGTTCAATAAAATTTTCCTTACTTTCTTAAAAAATTAATTTAGCCCTCTGGGAATATGTCTAAATTGGTAGAAACAAAAGAGGTGTGATACTTATAAATAACAGCATTAATGAACTTTTCAGTAGAATCAATATGGATTGATTCTAATAATATTGATTATTATTATTGATTCTAATAATTCTAATTGATTCAAATCAATCAATACTACTTCATGTAGTACACAAGAGCTGTAAATGAGTTGCTCAGTCTGAGATCACTGTAGTCAAAAGTTTAAACCTCAGACCTATATTCAGAAAAAATGATATGATGGGATATAAAACATTCAGGTGGGGAGAGAAATCAATGGATAAAATGTGAAAAATGATATGTGATCAATGTAACTTGTTTTTTACCATATCATAATTTTAGAAGGAAAAGGACAAAGAATCAGCTCGATACTTTCAGGAATGACTGAATAAAAGTAGTCTTGGCAATTGTATCATGTGCTTATGTTATTTAAATATTTTCTAAAAATATTAAATTATACGGACAATAACAATACTGGCATATGGGGCAATAGACATTTTAAAAGTTTGGCTAAGAATTAGGTAGTTTATCATTTCCAGGACTGGTAACTTAATATAGGAAAATACTTTTTTGTTAAGATGGCCCTCATTACGTCTAAACTTGCATGATTATTTCCCCAGTATACTTATCTCTCACCTGCTTTATTACCAGTGAATTAAACTTGAACTCATGATCATCCAGACAAAAAAAGAGAAAGCATCCTGTACTTTCATTGTTTCACTTTTACAGATTAAAATAATTTCTTTTAATTCTTATCAGTTTCTTTGTTGAAATAAAACAGCTTTCACTGGAATGATTTCCATTTTCTACAGGTCAACTTAGAAAAGACTAGTTAAACTATCAGTGCATTTGTTTGAATGAGAGGACCAGGCTATATCCAGATTCACAAGTTATCTTAATTATCCACATTTTGAGACTAATTTAGTGGTAGAATGAAATAGCTTAAAGAAATTGTATATTTTTAAATAGCTTCCTGTGTGACAAGATTATTAACAGATAAATAAGAAATAGTGGGAGTCCCAAGAAATGAACCTACCTTTTATTAAAGAAAATCTGTGCTCACTCAACCAGGCCCTATGCGAGAGTTTCAGAATCACTTATTCTTCTATGCCAGGTCTGCCTTATGACTTGAAAGAGAACACAATCCACGAGGCAGACCTTCTCGAAATTGTCATTCCTTCCTCTTACAGCAGATCCTCCTTTATAGAAATACATTTCCCCTGACTCTGAATTTTTGCATTAGAACTCATGAGACAAGGGGCAGTCACAAGAGCTGAATGGAAGCAACACATTGCAAGAGAAGTTTCTCAATGTGGTGGCCTTCCCAATGAAAGTAAAATTTTTCATGATGACTATCTTCGCTCATTTTTCTCCTGGAAAATCCATTAGCTATAAAACTCACTGGCTGTCAGGCTGAATACAGTGATCAGTAAGTTGATTTCTCAATAGTATTGGGCACATTACAAATATTCAGCACATTGGTTTAAAGCTGTAAACAATGCTTTTTCTTAAGTAATATTAAAAAAGAATTGAACCAGAAAGTTTTCAATAAATTAACTTGGCTCTTTTGATTTAAGATTTCTTCCGTCCTCCTTGTCTCCTTACTTTCCTTCTTGTCTTCTTTCCCACCCTTTTTCTTAATAAATATAGGCTTACCAAGAGTACCCATTTCTACCTTTCATCTTACAAGTTTCTTGGTTGTTCTAGCTCCATTTTTACCCCCCTCTGTCCACCCTACCTTTTTTCTTTTCCATGTTCTACTTTTTTACCTTTCAACTAGGTTGATTCCTTTCTAGGTGTGGGGAGGGGGCTGGGGAATGGCTTCAGCTGATATTTTTGGGGTTTATTCCTGTTCTGTATTCAGGAATCACTATTGACGATGCTGCATGAAAAAGAGGCTAAGGTAGTACCATATGCCCTTTGGGGATTGAAATGGGGTCTCCTGAATCCAAGATAAGTGCCTTAGTCCCTGTACTATCTATCCAGCTGGCATAAGATTACTTTTCAGATTCTTAGATCCTTCTTTTGCGCTATAAGTTTGTGGCCATATTTTCAATATATAAAATTTAAAAAATGAGCAATTGTACATCTTGTATCTTCTTTTGCTATTTAATCTTATTCACAGGATTGCATATGCAAAAGGGATGTACAATAAGCAAGAAATATGAAAAGTAAAATCTGACCAGCTGCAAGTAATTTGCAATACAGACTTGGAATAAATATTGATGGAGATTGAAAGTTTCCTTTCAACTTGGAGTTTTTGTTTCTTTTTTGAGAATTGAATGTTATACATTTTCTAACTGCATTGCATGCTTAACTTTAAGAGTTATCTTCAAAGTTTATGTCTATGATACAAAATATTACAGTATTTATAAGTCTTACTCAAGTTCAGTTTGAGGTTCACTTCATAGCTAGCTCCTCTGCTTATGTAGTTATAAATTCTTCGGCTGGTTACTTAAAATATCAAAGTCTGAAGTTTGTCAAGAATAAAATGAAGATACAAAGAGTACTTAATTAAAAGATAATTGTGAGGGCCAGAGTGATACTGCAACAGGTAGGGTGTTTGCCTTGCATGAGACTGACCTGGGTTTGATCCTTGACATCCCATACCACTACCAGGAGTAATTCATTTTTAAAATTTTTTTTACTTTATCATTATTTTTTATTGAACAACTGTGAGATAGTTATAAGTTTTCATGTTTGGGTGACAATCACACAATGATCAAACACCCATCCCTCCACCAGTGCACATCCCCCACCACCATTATCCCCAGTATAACCCCCCTTTCTCACCCTCCCCCTGCCTCCATGGCAGACAATATTCCCTATACTCTCTCTCTACTTTGGGGCATCATGGCTTGCAATTCTTGAGCGCAAAGCCAAAAGTAACCCATGAGCATCGCCAGGTGTAACCCCCAAACCCAAAGATATATAGTTGTGAAATTAAATGATGTCTCACAAATAAATGCTCAGTAAGCAGCTTTACACTCAAAAAGCAGAATGTAAATACTGGTAATTATTAGGATCACTAATGATATTCTATTTAAGAAAAACTGTCATGAAGTAAGTTTATCAAGTAGAAATTAGAGTGTAAGTATTTTAGGTGGAGAGCTGTTTACAAAATTATACTATAATACTCAATGGTATTTTAAGAGTGAAGAAACCAAGCAAAAATGACATGCAAAAATCTGCAAAGGTTTTATTAACAGTTTTGCTCTGCCCACCATAATCAGGTTGAATTCCAGCACAGCGCAATAGGCTTTGACGGAATTGTGAACCCAGCTGGATGACCTGATAGCTGTATGAGATTACGAAAGCTATTTAACCTTTCAACATCTTAGTCCTTCCAGGACTCTCCAACAAAACTGAAATAATATGTCCTACATAGCACGATTGTGAAGCTCAACTATAATAATCTTTTTGACAATTCTTTATAATCAGCCAAATACTATTATTCCACTTACAGTAGTAAGGAAACAAAAACATATTTACACTATAGTTACAGCTCCTATTAAAACCAAACGGGAGTTAAATGAACAGACCAGTAAGGTTTTTGACAAAGAATAACTGTGCCTGAAACCTCCATTGGTCTCCCTGATCAAGTTCAGGTCACCAGAATATGTGCCTATTTGCATAGTTAAAGCAAAATCAGAGAGTCCTTATACTAAAAAGAGTGTTTCTCATCATTGCTTTGTAAAATGAAATAAATTCAACCCCTCTGGGAAAAGAAATATGCCTGGATAAAGGAAGAACTCAAAGAAAAAAACCATGAAGCTAATTTCAGATATATTGTATTTTATATCCCTTTTCACTTGGCTCCTGGAACTTGTCAGGAGTGACAATTACACATAATTTATCTAAAGAACATAAAGATACAGGTAGTAACTGGACATTATCTAACAAAAGCTAAGGTAACAAAGAGACCAAGGATTAGCTTGCCACCAATGTGATTTCAATCCATCAAAAACTCTTTCCCTAGGAGGAAAATCCTATTTATTTCCATTCTATCTCCTAAGCACAATGAGCAGATTTTCTGTGTAGAGGAATCCCTGCCCTCCCCCACACCGCCCCTGCCTCTACCCCCTCCCCCGCCCCCACTCAAGCAGCCTCACTCAGGAAAGTCTGTTGCAAACAGCCCTGGTTCACCCAGAAGGAACCCTGGATGCTTACTACCTGAAAAACTCTTGGGGCGGGGAGGAGGAAGAATTTTCCTGTTTTTCCTTGTGTGCTTACTTTAAAAAAGCGTCTAAGCTTTCTGAACATAGTCTACATAGGTAAAACTTGGCAAATCCGTTTTTAAGCATCTCCTAAAGTCTCCTTACAATTATCTGTATCTCTTCAACCTATCTTTCAAGTTCAGTTTATTTTAGACAGCAGAATAAGGGTCACTGTCTACTTACTATTTAGAAGTTTGATGAAGGTATTTAACTACTTTTCTTTCTTCCTACCTGCTTCCTGATTAGAACAGTGGTAGTAATAACAATCAATAATAATAATAATTAACAATAATGAAAACATCTCTTATGGGTTCTTTTGAAAATTGAGTTTATCTGTGATAGCTGCTATCTTTATGCCAAGTAAGTAATAATAACCCAAACACACAAGAATAATACAAACATCATAGTTTCTCTTCTGCTACCTCTACACTGGAGCTCAATTATCAGCTCAATAATGCAAACAGTGATTTTATAGGCAAGTTGACCATCTCTCCTTAAAGAAACCCACTCTAGGCACATGGTGGGGAAAGAAATGCTACAAAGAATTCAATAAAGGATAAGGCAAAGCTTGTACACAAATTTAAGGGGAAATCACCTCATTTCCAATGTGCTCTGACTTGACTTGCTATGATTAATTACTCCCAAATCAAGAAAGCCACCTTGAAGCCACCAGATTCTTTGCTGTGTTACCTTCTCCTTTTCTCAACAAAATGAAGCCAATCCTCTGTTCACATTAAGACCACAGGGGGGAAAGCACAAATGACCTAGCATCCTAATTTAAGAACTAGGAGTGAAGTGGCAAATTAAACCAATAATCAATCTGAAACATGGTTTAATGCAATTGGAGAACCTTTGATTATTATAGAACTTTGTTTGATTCCATGATTGGAAAAGGGATGGAGGATCTCAAAGAATAGACATCAACAAATTTGGGGGCAATACTGGGAATACTGGTAAGGTTTTTAAGGAAAAGAGTAAATGCCTCTGTGATTTTGGAGACACTGGCCCACCCAGTGAATAAACTGCACCCAGAGAGATCCTGACCTGAGTAGACCAAGATGTCAACCTAAACCAAAGACCACACTTGAAATATTTTTTCCTTAGAAGAATAAAATAATTAATATTCAATCTGAATATAAATCAGGATACCATACTCTAATAAAGGCTTCTGGGGTTATAATTAATGGAATAAAAATAAGACCTTCCATTAATGTTTATAATTCTATCTTTCATAAATAGATTCTTGATCATTGAACATTTTTAAATTCTGATCTTTCTGCACTTGATCTTAGCCAAAAGGCCGAGAAGCGATGAATTCTGATCTTTCTGTATATCTTTTTTTGATTTAAAAATTTTATAAGAGAATAGAGAACTAAGATGGCTTACTTTCTCTTAACCAATATAGAAATTTGAGACTCTGAGAGAAAAAGGAATAGTCACAGTGCACTAAGCTGGTCACCAGTAAGGGGAAACTATCTTCACTTCCAGTCAACATACTCTTGTCTCACTCATGTGTGTACCCATAGGTTAAAAAAGTACCCTGATATAGAACAAGGAGACACAGTGGATAAAAAAGTTAAACTTGTGCCTTATACTATGATAGAAAATCCTGTGTAGTACACCAGTAATTTTATTTCTGTTGGTACTTCTGGTTACAACCATTAGCTCATGTCTCCATATTCTTTCTTGCAGCTATTGGCAGATCATGATTTTCTCATTTCTTGGTTTCCAGCAGTTCAATGGGGGAAGATCATGATAAACTATAGACTTTCTGTGTTCTATCTGCATGTCTCATTCTATACACCCAGGACATAGTTTCCACCCCGGATTTTAGGGTCCAGTAGAACTGTCGAACAACAACCTATTTTAGATTTCATCACTTAATGCTACTACAAAATATATAGAGAGAAATCCATTCATTATTTCCTAAGATTCTTAATCATTTTAAAGAAATCATCCCACGGTTTGTAACTACAGGTTTTAAATGTCAACTCTCAGATAGATTTGTATGAAGCATGGCCCTGCTTTCCCCATCTGAAATAACGATGTGTAGAAATACTTCTATTGAATTTTATTTGGTTAAATACACTAAAGAAAACTGAAATCATGTTTTATTTCCTTCTATTTCTTTTGATTAGAAAATTAAGAAGCATTTTATAAGATAAGCATCTTTCTCTTTTAAAGAATAAATCTGGTGTTAAAACACGTTGACAAATTGTCAAGATGGCAATATTCTCCAAAGCTTTGTACAAATTCAATGCTATCCCTATGAAGATACTCATGACATTCTTCGAAGAAATAGAGCAAACACTCCTGAAATTCATATGGGACAATAAGCCCCCACGAATAGCTAAAGCAATTCTAGGGAAAAAGAAGATGGGAGACATCACCTTCCCGAACCTCAAACTCTACTACAGAATGGTAATAACTAAAACAGCATGGTACTGGAACAAAGGCAGAGCCACAGACCAATGGAACAGGGTTGAATATCCTGATACACACCTTCAAATATATGATCATCTAATCTTTTATAAGGGAGCAAGAAATGTGAAGTGGATCAAGGAAAGCCTCTTTACCAAGTGGTGCTGGTATAACTGGACAGCTACATACAAAAAAATGGGCTCAGTTCTCTACCTAACACCATGCACAAAAGTCAGATCAAAATGGATTAAAGACCTCAATATCAGACTAAAATCCACCAGATAAACTGAAGACAAGTTCGGCAAAACCCTCCACCACATTGAAGCTAAAGTTATCTTTAAAGGTGACACACCATTGGCCAAGCAAGTAGAAACAGAGATAAACAAATGGAACTACCTTAAACTGAGAAGCTTCTGCACTTCAAATGGTACAGTGATCAGAATACAAAGACAGTCTACAGAATGGGAAAGGATATTCACCCAATACCCATCTGATAAGGTGTTGATATCAAGGATATACAAGGCACTGGTTGAACTCCACAAGAAGAAAACATCCAATCCCATTAGAAAATAGGGCAATAAAATGAACAGAAACTTTCTCAAAGAAGAAATCTGAATGGCGAAAGACACATGAAAAAATGCTCCTGATCACAAATCATCAGGGAGATGCAGATCAAAACAACAATGAGATACCATCTCACACCACAGAGACTGGCGCACATCCAAAATAACAAAAGCAACCAGTGTTGGTGCAGATGTGGGGAGACAAGGACTCCCCTTCACTGCTGGTGGGAATGCCGACTGGTTCAGCCCTTTTGGAAAACAGCATGAACGCTTCTTTAAAAATTAGCAATTGACCTCCCATTTGACACAGCAACACCACTTATAGGAATAAGAGGCAAAAAGTCTAGTAGAAATGACATCTGCACGTATATGTTTACTGCAGCACTGTTTACAATAGCCAGAATCTGGAAAAAACCTGAGTGCCCAAGAACAGATGACCGGTTAAAGAAACCGGTACATCTACATGATGGAATACTATGCAGCTGCTAGATAAGATGAAGTCATAAAATTTGCATATAAGTGGATCAACATGGAAAGTATCATGTTAAGTGAAATGACTCAGAAAGAGAGGGACAGACAAAGAAATATTGCACTCATTTGTGGAATATAAAATAACAGAATGGGAGACTAACACCCAAAAATAGTAGAGATAAGGGCCAGGAGTATTATTCCACAGCTTAGAAGTCAGCCTCACATGCTGGAGAAAAGGCAGTTCAGATAGAGAAAGGATAGCCTTCTCTATCTGAGTAAAGGGTGCTAGGAGGGCCGGCCCAGGATGGGAGATGCTGACTGAAAGTAGACTACAGACCGAACATGAAGGCCATTTAACACCTCTATTGCAAATCACAAAACCCAAAAGGAGAGAGAGAGAGCAAAAGGGAATGCCCTGCTACAGAGTCGGGTTGGGGTGATGGGGTAGAGTTAATGGGAGGGATGCTGGGACCATTGGTGGTAGAAAATGGGCACTGGTGGAGGGATGGGTACTCGATCATTGTATGACCGAAACACAAGCACTAATGTTTGTAAGTCTATAACTGTACCTTATGGTGATTCACTAATAAAAAATTTTAAAAAACACCTTGGCAAACTCTATATGAATCTGTTTCTAAAACCTATTTATGTCAGTATCCCAAGAATCAAGAGGTATGTTTGGAATATCATACTTCACTCAAGTGAGAGAAGGAATCCAGAATTCTGACCTCCGTCAATGATCAAGAATCAGGACGCTGTCTTGTTTGCCAAGGCATCAAAAATCACATGTGTAGGATACGTATTCAATTTAGAGACGACTGCTGGACTAGAGCTGTTACCGACTGGATTCCACAGGACATCAAAAGACCAAGTGACCGTTCACCTACGAGATGGTCAGATTTCTTTGTCAAAATCCTGAACAAATGGTTTGAGGCTCTTCATGTTCCTGGAGCAAGCAGATACCACTGGGCTACACTAGCAGGAGACAAGGACAAATGGAGACGTTACTGGTGCCCACTCAAGCAAATCGAAGATCAACGGGATGACAAGTGATACAAGTGATTTATGTCAGTGACCAGTACCATTGACAACATATTTTTATTATTGGGGGTGGTAGAGAGAGGAAAAAAAAACTTTTTTTTACAAATAAAATGTCTAAAGAAGTAACTTATCCAGTATGTTTACTGGATGCTTATTGTATGTTTACAGTATGTTTACTATTTATGAAGTACTGACATAAAAATTATTGTCAGTATATTTCAAATAAAAATTTTTTACAATGAAAATGTTATGAATCTTTTGTGAGCAAAAGCAAAACATTGATAGAAATTAATAAATGACATCAGAAATAAGAGTGGGTAAATCTATGCTTCTCTATAGTTCAAGTCTAGCATCTATCAAATGGTTAATATTGGAAAACCCCTCGTAAAATCACCAAATTCATTTTAACTCTCATCATTTATTATCTAAAAGCTTCCCATCATCCATTCTCATATTGCTGAGCCTTTTTCTTACCCCAAATCTCTGGGAGGAAGAAGAAATCAAAGTTTTGAATCTACACTATAGCTACAACTATTAATGTTGTCCATCTATAGACAAGGGCTGGAGTGATAGCACCAGGGCGTTTGCCTTGCACTCAGCTGACTCAGGTTTGATTCCTTCATCCCTCTCTGAGAGCCCGGGAAGCTACCGAGAGTATCCCGCCTGCACGGCAGAGCCTGGTAAGCTCCCCTTGGCGTATCTGATATGCCAAAAACAGTAACAACAAGTCTTACAATGGAGACGCTACTGGTGCCCGCTTGAAAAAAGTCGATGAGCAACGAGATAACAGTGCTACAATGATCTACAGACAAAGCCAACCAAATTCAAGCTCATATTACACAAAAACTTGTGAAGAGTGGTAAGAAAATATACTAAGGGAAGGGCTGATGACCTACTCTGAAATATCTTTGTTGCAAGGACAGCGGCAAATGCAGTGCAAAGAGTCATCTGGAATAGCAAAATTTCATCCCACTAATGTATTTATTTTTAGCATTTATTAGTATTCATTGGGTACTCCTAGAATAATGGTAGTGTGAATTATGCATAGCAGAATGGAATGGGGGAATGGTATTTATAATTCTAAATTTACAAACACAGAAGAAATTAGTAATACTACAGTTATCAAAGGAAACAGGCCTAATTAAAGAAATAACTGGTACAAAACCATATGCAACTCAAACCAGAAAAAGACAATTCAAATTTAATGAATGCCTTTAATATTAATTACAGAATTCTTAACAATACATTGGGACAGCTCTCTTGGAGAATTCAGCTTACTGTTTAACAGTTTCTGACTAATTTTATTAACCTGTACATCTGAGAGGATCAACCCCCTCTGGGTTTAATTAGAAGAAAATTCAATTTAAATCTAAATGTCAACAGTGGTTACTAATTATGGCAGGGCCCTGGACGGGACAGCAAGTCTGTAATCAGGCAGTTCCCTGGTAACAATTAACACTTTCTTTCTGAGTTATGAGTGCGTTAGGATATTTTAAAATAAATACGATTCAGCATGGGACACTGCTAATATCATGAGCCCCTACTGCTAGGTGCAGACATGCAGAAGAGGATGCCAAATTAAATTACAGAGATTTCTCAAACATATAGCTGAATAATAAGCAGCTACAAAACTAGGTCAGGGTCGAAAAGCTAGAGCTGAACGCCCCTCCCCCAACATGCAAAATAAATATACCCACTATCTCTGAATAGAAATCATTCTTTTGTTATGCCCTTTGTCAAGAATACATTATTGCAAAATGATATTTATTTCCACAATCTTCACAGCTGTGAGCACGACTGAATTAATCTTTCTTGAACTGATTTCATTTGCAATTTTATGATTACGATTATAAAATGTAAATTTATTACTTAAAAAGGAATGATTATAAAAGACATAGATAAAAAAGACAGTTCTTTATCTATTGGTTTGCTTTCCTCGATACTAATGAAATAAATAGCCGACTAACCCTGAAATAAAAACAAACTGATAAAAATGATTGCAAAAATGTGAAGAAAAATCTAGGAAGACAATAAAAAAATCAACTCTTTAAATGTAACACACACAGAGATTATGCAGGGAAGTACCAGAACATGCAAATTTTTTCATGGTAATAATAACCATTAGTGGTTTAATAATCTGAGTTTTTTTAATTGCCTCCATTTTTTAAATATTAGTGCTAAAGATAATTCAGAAAATACTTGGGTACATATATTTAGCTTTTAGTTCTATGCTCTTAAAAGATAATCTCTAGCAGGCCATTTTAGACTGTTTAATATTGATGACCTAAATAGCAAATTAGTTTAAAGAAATCCATATTTATAAGAAGTCAACTTTTAATGGACTGTGGTCACTAAATTAATCTCTTGAAATATATTGCTTCTTCTAATCAATACATAAGTGCCTACTGTGTGCAAAGAACTCTACTTGATGTCAAGAATTTAAAAACAAGCATTATGGAATTCATTTATTGTTGGTTAGATATTTTTATAATAACTATGGCAATATCAAAGTTGATTACCTCTACCTATCACTACCTCTACCTATGCAAAACAACAACAACAATGAAAAGTGGAGGGGACCACTAGGGTAATCCACTTTTTTTTAAAAGGTATCAATTTAAGTTTTCTTGTTAAAATAGAGACTTATGAATATATGTGAGTAGTATGCACTATACTAAAATACTCAAGTGTTAAGCACCTATTTAAATAAAGATCTCTAGTGTTAACTATAGCTCAACTAAAATAATGAATGTTAATAAATGGTTCTATAAGCTTTATACTAATAATAGATGCATAATCATTTAAAAAATTATTAACATGTAAAACTATTGTATCATGTCAATGCAATCAGTAGAGATCTTATATCTATCTCTAATAGGAATGCACCAGTTAGCTTTCTGCATTTGCTCACAATCACAAAGCAAAAATGCAAGCAATGTCACAAAATATTTATTGTATTCAATTGAATCCAAACTAGCTGCAGAGGAAAAAGCTATTTAAGCTTATGTGACAAAATAAGCTATGTATATATGAATAAATTATTTTTAGTATAATATTCCTTTCCAATTGCTTTACCTGTCTGAGATTCTGAATTTTCAATAAAATATCTCTACTTATGACTTTTATAGCTTTTTAGAATGTGAACCTGGCAGAGCTTCTGGTTCATTCTCCCAATCCAAATATTATCTATCACCTCTTCTAGCATGAAGGTTAATAACACTTGGCTGAAGATGTCTATATTGCTTCTTTCCTATTGATAGCCACGGATGGATACTTCCATGGGAACAGTGGGCATCTTTCTCCTTGAAGAGTGCACATTTCACCTCTGGGAGGCATGATCCCTCCACTAGGCTTCTGACAGAATGCCTGGCTTTCGCCAAGCAATCATGAGGCTGGTGTTGTTACATTCTGCAGGAAAATCTTGGTTGACTGTAACAAACCTGCTTCTTAGCATGGTCATACTGCTTAAGAATTCCATGTTTAAATAAAACGTAGGACTATGGCTATGCAAAATTTGCCTTGATCCTGTCTCTCTCCGTCTGCCTGTCCTGTCCATCTCCATCTCCATCTCTCCATATCTCTCTCTCTCTCTCTCTCTCTCTCTCTCTCTCTCTCTCTGTCTCCCACCCCTCCCACAGAAATTTTCTCTAACTTCATCAGCTTCCTTCAGTTTATTTCAAAATGCTATTCAAATACCTAAAAATTCCCCATAAGGCGACAACTTAACAGGATCCCCTTGCTGGTTAAGTAAAGATTGGAGGTCTGTTTCAAACCAGTAGCTAATGACTTGTTTGTTCTTTACTGAGCATACCTTTGAGATAATTTCCGGAGACATTTGTTATTAGACACCTGTTAGGTACTAGATCTCTCCAAAGGAAAAAAATATGGTCTTTAAAACTAAGTCGAATGAATAAACTAGAACAATGACATTAAATACATGATAGACAATATAATAAGACATGTTTCTTACACCAGTTTTAAACTGTAATTTGCCAGGTAACATTATTCTGAATATTATATTACAAACTCAGAACAGGTGTCTAAGAGCTATTTTCCTACAGTCTTAAATGTTAACTCTTTCTCCTTGCTTAACTGAAGCTTTAGTTAAGATCTTTTGATAACAAAACGGAAGTTCTATAACCACAGCTCAATAATAAGGTGAATGGAAAAACAGTTGGTTTCCGCCTCCCTCACTCAACTGCTTACCTTGAGAGGTTAAGTCAAAAAGAGAAAGAGAGAGTGTGTATTCTCCATGAGGCCAACAACCACAATGGCAAATGATAAATATAAGGCACTGTTTTGTACTCTCTCTTGGCATAAAGATTTTACTCTTTAAATTTTACAGAAAAGCAATTTTAATTTTAATTAGGGACTAAAAGTTTGAATCCAAGACTGGGCATTTGTCATGCCATACTGTTATACTATTTTCAACCATTAAAATTATGATTTTTTTTAAATTGAGCATTATTTTTGATATCATACCATATTTTGGTAGTTTCTACAGCAACTTCTCCAGAAAGCACACTTAATCTCTGTGGGCAAGAATCCATGAGAGGAAAGAAAAGATATCCCGTGGTCTATGTAGCTCTAGGAGTAGAAAAAGGGAGCAAGAAAGGTTCTGGAGAAATGTTCCCCCAAACCTTGCCTCACCTTTGGTCTAGTAAGTTGGGTTTACTGATTCAGAATAGAGAGCTCTCAGGCTTAATTTCTTAATGTATAGGAAAGGTTCAAAAATAACAGGGTAAAGGACATACATGAAAAATGTTCAGCAATAGTATTGCAGACCATAATTCATCAAATGAAAGACAGACAGAGAGACAGACAGACAGACAGAACCTGCTGTAGATGTAGACTGGTGGTGGGTGGAGGTGGAAAGATGGATGGAAACTGGGGCCATGGGTGGTGAGAAACATACACGGGTGAAGGGAAGCATGTTGGAGTATTGTATGAAAAAAATTAAACAAACAAACAAAAAATCATTCCCACAGGGAATTACAGAGTGCAATGCTAATTATATATAAACATATAAAATAAGTTTTGGGACATGCCAGGTTAAACAAAGATTTGTGAACTTTCTTATTGCATGATTTCCCAAGAGCTTGGAGTTATGAAAAAGAAGTATTTTAACTCTACATATTCTCTGTCCTGCATTACTTCACCCTACTGAAGGATTCCAGAACCCTGAGAGAATTCGGGTTCATGGACTTCCCAGAGTGAGGTTAGCTTCACAAACCAGAGAGCACTGATGCCTCCAGCCTAGATTTTAATAATATATTTATATACCTTCCATGCTAAAAAAAAAATCAGGGTACAGATAACCAAGTCACTGTCATTACCTGAAACTGGCCATCCCATCATTAGCATCATCATCAAAGATACAGATGATCAGAGTTGACCTTGGCCTACTCATAGTTGATCCTCAATGATTTAACTTGCCAAGACAATTATATGACTAGAAAGATCTGTTTCTATTGCTAAAGTTTATGTAACAGATAAATACAATCTTGCTTTCACTTCTTAAATAATGAATTTGCATTTATCAATAATCTCTAATTTATGGATATTTTTCTGTTTATTTATTTTTATTTTGGGGGGGTTTTAAGTGACACCAGCAATGCACAGGGTTTACTCCTGGCTCTGTACTTGATAGTCACTAATTTATGGAAATTTTTCTTGACAATCCTGATTAATTTTTCCCCAGGGTCACATTATTTATTTTCTTTGATACTCAAAATCTAAACAGTATGAGATATATCTTAAAATTAAGAGAATTACAGAATCTAGAAAAAAAACATGCAATTACTTAATAACCATAGTATGCTGCAGTAAGATGTTTAAAATGCATTGCTAAAAAGAAATCTGTTGATCTTATTGGAAAACAACTTAATGCAGAACCCAAAACCTACATCATTGTTCTTATTGAAACAATTATAGAACCTCTAAGAACCCTATAAGACACAGAAAAAGAATGTAGGAGAGAAAAGCAGCTTAATGGAAACCGACAGAAGTAGGACAAGCTTTCTACTATTTACACAACAGATACAAAATACTGTCAAAGTTGAAGAAAATACAAAAATGATTGCCAAACCAACTGAAATTTTAATGTCTCAACTGACAAAATATTAAGAAAACAAA
The DNA here is from genome assembly GCF_027595985.1 of Sorex araneus. Taxonomy (NCBI): domain Eukaryota; kingdom Metazoa; phylum Chordata; class Mammalia; order Eulipotyphla; family Soricidae; genus Sorex; species Sorex araneus. The sequence continues at coordinate 87,400,715 of NC_073303.1, read as the reverse complement.
TCTAAGTAACATAGAAATAAATCTTGATTTATTTAATTGGGTTACTCTTGTCTTTCATATGGATACATAATTATTTATTTCAACAGATGCATACTGTTAAGTATTTATATATGTAAATATATGTGTACATGATATTTGTATCTGACCACATAAAATAAAATGTGAGTATGAATAAGATTTGTTCTTATGCTTTGGGATCATTATTCATAATTATTTTATTCGAAAAGTATATTTTGGTTCCTACAACTTGGATATACTATATTTATAAACTGATTTCGTAAGCAAAAATCTTAATCTCAGCTATATCACTACAATGAATCATACATGCCTTTACAAGTTTAATGCTCAGACAAACTTAAAAAGTAGCCTCATGGCATATAGTAGATGCTCATTTATAAAATGGTTGAGTGAATGAATGAATGAATGAATGAATAAATGAACACATTGCCCATTAATCTTTTCTACAATAATAGTATTAACCTTCAGTTAGGAATATAAAATAATTTTTAAATAAATATTTTAAGGACTAATCTTCAAAAGCAAATATTTTGTTTCATATGCTAAACTGAATACTCACCCAATATTTTATGTATGGGAAAGGGCAGTTTCAGTTCTTAATGTGATAATACATATTCACAGAGTCATTCTATCATCTTTACAATTTAGTGTTACCTCATTTTATAATCATTTTCCTAATCTTTCATTTGGGCCCAACAAATCTGTCATCTCCATGATTTTCCACACCCCTCAGGAAATCTGGGTGTGTCCTTTTTTCAGACAATGCTGTGTTCTAGCCTCTCTATAAGCTTAAAACTAATTCTGCTTTCTAGGCCAGCTCAATGTTTCAGCAAAGCTTCTATTCCACATACTCAGTTACAGATACATTTAAGATTTATAATTGAGGGGCTGGAGTGATAGCACGGCGGATAAGGCATTTGCTTTGCACACGGATGACCCGGGTTTGATTCCCAGCATCCCATATAGTCCCTTGAGCACCGCCAGGGGTAATTCCTGTGTGCAGAGCCAGGAATGACCCCTGTGTATCGCTGGGTGTGACCCAAAAAGAAAAAAAATAAAAAGAATTATAATTAAGTGTTAAAGCTACGGCTTCTGCCAAAGTTCTAAAATGCCAAGCATATGCATGAAGAAACATTGACTAGTTACATCATCAGAAAGTTTAAGTCTTCCTTTTACATTTCATCTGAAGGTGTCACCATATCCTCTGCAATGCCAGAAGAACAAACATAATAAACGTAATAAAATATAAACGTTTTACAATTATCAGCTTTCATTAAATTATTACACACTAAGTAGGAAGCAGTTTAAGTAATATTAATTATTCCTATGTACAAAAGATGCCTTCCCTTCAACCATCAGATCACTGTTCAAAATTTAATTTTTCTAAGGGATTATAACAGAAACTGTTTCTATAACTAAGAATTATGTAATTTCACCATACTTTTTTCTATTTTAAAAAAATTCTATGAACTCAAAGTGTTCCTGTGTATATCATCATTTAATGAAAGAGTCGTGGTTTGGAAAATGAAGTATAAGATTCCATGGTAGCTAATAAGCACACAGCTATTGTCCCTGAATACACTGCCATCTGTTGTCAGAAAAGAAAGGTCATCTTCTGAAATTTTGCCAAGTAATAGGTTTTCTACAAGTGAGGAATAAAAGAAGTCCAAGATTGTCTCTTAGCTGAGTAGGTCATCCTACAAACAGGAAAAGTCTCTATAGGAAATACCCTTTGGAAAACATTCAAGGTACAAAAATAGATTATTTTCTCAAAGAGTGCAATAATACTCTAAAACAAGTTGACTCTCACAGGCAGTGCTTCATAATTATCATATTATTCATATTATTTTCCTTTTCTTTCAAATGTATAAAAGAGTCAAATTATAATTCAAATTCCAACCATTATACATGCATTAATACTATCTTTTGCTTAACTTTTCCTAAAAGTGCCCATTAAATTTTATTAGGTGATAAATTCTATAATAGTCCCTTGTGGATGCATAGGAAAAGAGAAAGAAAATCACCAAAATAATCATCTAGTTCAGTCTGCATGTAAGACATTTATAAAGTCTATATGTAATACATTATTTTCTATTACCAAGTAATTTTCAAAGAAGGGAATCATTACAGAAGCTATTTGTCACTTACAAAAATATTGAGGTTTCACCATCTTTAATTAGGAAATTTAAGTTGCACCCCAGCTTAAATGGAGATGGTGTTTATGAGCTATCATTACATCAATTTAGTCTCTAAATTAGACTGAATATTTTAACCATGACTTAGAAACTCTAATTATACAGTGAAACACACTTAAACTTAAGTTTAGTAAGTTTTATGAGTTTTATTGGCATGTCTCCATTCTTTACAAACTTATCACGCTAATTTCAGTCATCTACAGCTTTCTCACTAATGGCACAGGAGGATCCACATAAAAAACCTACCCTAATAGAGTCATATACTGTGAAGTGCTTCCTATGCTGTCCATTGAATCCATAGCTCTAAACCCCACTTATAAATCAAGAAATGCAAAAATCATTCTCCCTACTTCCACACAGTCAGTAGGAGCGCCTTCAGAGTCAAAATTGTGTGCCTCCGGTCTCACGGCCTTTACCTTTCCTTATCCATCACATTTCTTCAATATATGCAAAATTAAACTTATTTCCGAACTCGTATTTCTTTTAGTGTGTATGTTGAATGATTTGCTTTGCTGGACTAGTTCTGCTTCTTGGAACACAGCAATCAGTAAACTCATGATGAGTGAAAGCATCACCTAAAATGTCTAGGTGAGAACAAATCGCCAGGATGGGAATTAAAATGATGACAGTTGATTCACACAGTAGAAATAAAATGACAAACAAGAGGGTTAAGTAGGTGCAAAGGACTAGCAGACCTGAGAACTGCCTAGAAGACCTTGAGTATAAGTCACATTGCCTACACAAAAACTGCCCTGAAAAGGTAACCCAGCTTGGTGTAGAGACTGGAATTGAGACCTAGAATTTCACTACTTGGAAGAACAAGGCAAAAAAAAAAAAGTATCCCTGAGAAGTACACATACCATTCTCAAATGTCTGGCCATCTGTTTCTACTGGGAGATCAAACTCCTTTAACCGCCAGTTGTGTGTAAGTTTTTTTTAAATCCCTGTGGTGTAGGACTCCCATTAAACAATTTCTGAAGTTCATACTAGAAACGTTTGGCACACCAACTATGAGACCCCGTCCTTCGGATAAATGAAGTGCCTCTGAGGAAAAAAAAATGGAACTCATAGCTTAGTTGATATAGGTTTATGCATGTTCCACAATTTCTAGAATAAGTTACGACTCCAGTATAATATAGAAATAATATCTTATCTATGCGTGCCAATGTGATTAACCATAATCCTCACATGTTTGCATAGTCCATCCACACTTTCAGGAACTATTACTGAATAGAAAGTTTTTATTTACAGCCCAGCTACAGAGGCGGGGTGGGGTAGGGGGGATGGGACTGGGGGGTGGGAGGGTTACTGGGTTCATGGGTGGTGGAGAATGGACACTGGTGGAGGGATGGGCCCTTAAACATTTCATGAGGGAAAAACAAGCACGGAAATGTGTGAATCTGTAACTGTACCCTCACTGTGACTCACCAATTAAAAAATAAATTAATTAAAAAAATACATATAAAAATGTCAGCAAAGGATGGCTACCTAATAAACAAATTTCAAAGAAAAAAAAGAAAGTTTTTATTTACAGTTATTATAGAAGTACTCTAAGACTTTTCAATATTTAAGACTCATGGTATAGATAAAAGAAAAAAATAATGTGTATTTCAACTAGCTTATTCTTCAACTTGCCATTTAGAAAAACTCACCCCCGGGAAGGCTAAAGGATTTGCTCAAAATCTACCACCAGAACTCATTCAACCCATTGCTATTTCCCCTAGATTCCAAATAAATAACTCCATTTTTCTGTATTCAAGAAGTTTTGACTGTCATGGGAGGCCAGGAAAAATTTACTTCCGGGTTGGGCAGATAGTTCAACAGGCCCGTGTGCAAACCTTGCAGGCTGGAGGCCCAGCTTTGATTCCCAGCACTACCCAGGCACTAAGCTGGAAGAAGCCCCTGAGTACTGCCAAGCATAATCTCAAAATAACAACCGAAATAAAAACGCCAACAGCAAAAAAAAAATAATTTTTGAGTCTTGGATACAAAGTATCATTACATATCAAGTTCTCTAAATCTTATTTTTCTAGGGGGCCAGAGTGATAGTAGAGAAGGTTAGGTGCTGGCCTAATTCAGCATCCCGCATGGTCCCCCATGCACCACCAGGAGCAACCCCTGACCATCTCCAGGAGTGACCCAAATACCAAAAAAATAAAACAAATAAAATGGTGATAACCATTCTTTGATCACAAGAAACTGGTCTTGAGAGAAAAAATTTCAGCAAATTTCAACCCACCAAACTCCCTTTCAGCTAACAGGAACTGAAAAAAAAAGTCAATTTTGTGTATGAAAGAAAAGTTTATAATTTGTAGTGTAAGCTACAGTATATTTAATACCATTGTAGGTAGTGAAAGAAAAATAATGGTGAAAAAAAGCAAAAGAAAAAAATGGTTCTCTATGCCTTTCCAGAAAAAGTCCTTTACATTACTCGTTGGGGTTCTTTTCTCTGAGACTGTATTTCAGTTAATTCTCAAGTCTCTTCATCATATAAACTGTGATATAAACCTCTCAAGAGACAAACTTAGGTCTCTTCACTTTCTAATTTTCCAGAGGTCAACACAGTGTCTAACACGTGAGGAGTATTTAGTAAGGAATCTTGGTAATAAGAATAAAGCTGTCAGGATAGTTATCTTTTACTTATAGATCTAAAAGATTCTATCTTTAAAGCGTTTTAACTATTTTGGATATAAATATTTCTGAAGTGAATTATGTAGTCATAACTTTATTAGAAAAGCTTATTTAGCTTATTTATCCCTTGATATCAGAATATTTAATCTGAACAGAAACTGCTATACATAATTCCCCATAAAAGGAAACAGAAGATTCTCAGGGTTCCAAGTATGGAACTTGGTGTTGTAACTGTCACAGTCTTTACACTTCTGAAGTTCATAGAAGTGAATATTTTTAAATTTCTTTTTCAGGATCCTACAGGTTCTTATCAGGTTGTCACGTTTCTGTGGTCAGCTGTAGGCCTGACACTAGTAACCAACAACCTCCTTCATAATTTGCCTCATCTAAAACAAGTGGTGTAAGAAACATTATCACTCACCAGCTATCCTATGTATAGACCATAAGTTTCAGATAATCTGATTTATATCTCTATGACTGCTCTTTTTGAAAAACGAACTTCTTTATGCTTGCTTTTCTTTCTTCCCTATCTCAGCTTCAGAAAAATTATGTTGTTAAGAACCCATACAAGTTAGAGTGTAACGCCATGTCCAAAATCTCTTTTGTTTTCAAAGGAGAAATATGAAAGTGCACACCAGTTCTAAGTCTTGAACTCTGAAAGTTTTCTATAATAAAGTTACTAAAATATAATGTTATTAAAATATAATAAAAATTAAATGTTAAACTAGCAGCAAAAAAAGTACAGAAACTTCTGAAATTCCTTTATAGAGAAAATTCTATCAAGAGACTTCTACCAAGTTAGTTCCCTTTTGTCAAATTACACAGGAACAGGGATTTTATTTTATCTTCAAATTCTTTGACATTAAAATACATTTTAGTTAAAAAAAAAAGCAACATAATTTCTAAGTAATACATCAGAAAATTTTAAAAGTGCATATGAAAGTGGATATATGTGAGCTGGACTCAGAATATTCTAGACCCAGTGCTGATGGCCACCTTATGACTTGTGGTAACTATCTGTAAGAGTTGAATTTTGGTGAGAGGATCTTTCGTCTACTTGATTCTACTGATTCTATGCTATTTTCTAAGAGACACTTTACTGAGATTTGTCTGTTTGGGGCAGAACACTGTTTCCTCTCCAAAGAAAATAAACAGAAGCTTATACAGTAAATAAGTTCACCAGCTATTTAACTGAGTTCACTTGATATCCATCAAAAATCAGAATATGATACAGATGCCAAAATCCTTCTCCACAGAGGCACTGTAGCACTTTTGTCCCACTGTTCATCGATTTGCTCGAGTGGGCACCAGAAACGTCTCCATTGTGAAACCTGTTGTTACTGTTTTTGGCATATCAAATATGCCATGGGTAACTTGCCAGGCTCTGCCGTGTGGGAGGGATACTCTCAGTAGCTTGCCGGGTTCTCCAAGAGGGATGGAGGAATCGTGCAAGGCAGACGCCCTACCCGCTGTGCTATTGCTCCAGTCCACACAGAAGCACATTCCTAACTAATCCAGTAAGTAACACTCATTCACAAAAAAGACAAATATCTTAACTCATCAAACAGCCCTACATGATGCAATTCCAGCATAGCTTCCTAACCTTCTCTATAGTCATTCTAACCTATCAATTGCTGCATTTGAAGGACAGTCATTTAACCTTGTGACTTAATATCCACTACACTTTCTTCATTATCTTTTGATCATGCTATCCTGTTCTCTTTCCTAGATCTTTTAATCTGGAGATCTCCTTCAAGGCCTACCTCAGACATTCTTTTCTCAACATATTATCAACAGTTTCCAGTGGTCCTTTCCCCAGGTTGAACTGTTCATTAAGCATGTTCCTGCACACCTCATTCTCATTTTTATTACTGCATGTACTACCCTATAGTGCTAATAACATGATCTCTTTAGTAGGAGAGATCTTCAAGATTAAGGACCTTGCCTTTCTCCAATTTTATGTTTAGAATTAGTCAAATTCTAGAAATGGGCTGGAGCAATAGCACAGATGTAGGGCGTTTGCCTTTCACGCAGCCGGCCGAGTTCAATTCTTCCGCCCCTCTCAGAGAGCCTGGCAAGCTACCGAGAGTATCTCACCCGCACAGCAGAGCCTGGCAAGCTACCCATGGCGTATTCGATATGCCAAAAACAGTAACAACAAGTCTCGTAATGCAGATGTTACTGGTGCCTGCTCGAGTGAATTGATGAGCAATGGGATGACAGTGATAGTGACAGTGGTAGATCTTCACAAATTCAAGGTCATGAAGAGTTTTAAAGATGATCCCAAATGAATTAATACTTAAACTGCACAGTATCAGCATATACTTTTTGGCTCATCCTTTTCTAGGATGGCCTATGGTTCTACATTGTGAAGACTTTAAAATATTGCTGATATCTTAGAGGCATGGTAGCAAAGTCGTGGACCAAGACAAAAGACTGAAAGTCATATAGAAGCAACAGAAGAATGAAATGGATCAAGTCACAAATGCAAGTACTTCACTATTTTGAAGAGCCACAACAACATAAACCCCTCCTGAGAAGTGTGGAGATTCAACTGGTTGAATAAATATGCACTGTGCAGGATCATGTTATAGATAGATACCACAAGGTCTTTCAATCTGATAAATCAGCCATTTATTTTAGCAGTCTGAGTTTGGATAAGAAAGCTTACAAGATCTAGATTCCACTATTACTGTCAGTCCTATAAGCCTGTAACCCTGGACACTGAGAAATGCGATTAACAGCACTTGCCATTTGAGTGACATTCAGGTACCATGTACTGAGTGAGTGATGATATCATCTCACTTCTCCCCGTTTCAAGTTGCCAGAAAAAATTATGTTTCACTTAAGTTCTAATACTTAACAAATACTAGTTTAATGCCTCTGTTCCTCTAAAAGCAATAAATATTTGAATGCAAAATTTCCATGAGAACATGGAGCAATTAAATACTTCTACAAAACTGCTACAAAACAAAAACAAACAGAATCCAGTGTTCCTGGAAGTAGGCCAGAGGCATGGGGAATGTTAGAGGAGGGAGTCGGGACATGGAAAGTGATTGTTCAACACATTTGTAGCTACCACAGTGCCAGTGGCAACCCCTCTTGGCTCCTAATACCTCCGTATTTTAGTTCCTACTATGAAAGCTAGGACCACAGACTGGATATAAACTATGGAGAAAATACTTCCAGGTTTTAATTCACAATTAAACTTGTGTCCAGCGGCCTGGATGTGGCTCAGTGGTAATGTACTTGTCTTGATTGTGTGAGGCCCTGGGTTCAATTCCCAGGGCAGCGAAATTTTTTTCAATATATATAAATTTTTTTAAATTTTGTATTTTCTAGTGAACCACCGTGACGTACAGTTACAGACTTACAAACTTCCATGATTACATTTCAGTCATAAAATGATCCAGTACCCATCCCTCCACCAGTGCACACTTTCCACCACAATGTTCCCAGTGGGAGTGATAGCACAGTGGGTAGTGCATTTGCCTTGCACGCGGCCGATCTGGGTTCAATTTCTCTGTCCCTCTCGAGGAAGCTGGCAAGCTACCGAGAGTATCCTGCTCGCATGGCAGAGCCTAGCAAGCAACTCGTGTTGTATTTGACATGCCAAAAACAGTAACAACAAGTCTCATGTTGGAGACGTTACTGGTGCCTGCTCAAGCAAATCGATGAACTATGAGAGGACCCTGCTTAGTGTTAATGTTCCCAGTATCCCTCCCATCACAAGGGAGCACTAACAAGGAAATTAATATTCAATACATATATTTTAAAGAGTAATGTTTTGTCCATATTATCTAGTCTTAGGTGCTAGAACATTGCTAGTTAGTGAGGCTCCTAGTAATGAGAAAAAAAAATGTTATATGCTAATATGCTGTTACATGTATTTGCATATTAATACAGTTGTCAACTGTATTATACTAATAATATAATAACATAATAATCATACCATAGTTTACTATCAATATTTTATAGCAATTATATCATTTATTATATAGTACAAAAGTATATGTATTTATCGAAGAGATTTTAGAAGTGCAGACCACAAAATCAACATTTAATTGTACTTTAAATTCTATAAAGGTTTCTATACAGGAACTCTATAAAGGAACTATATAGAATTCTATAAAGGAACTCTTTGAGATTTGTAGATACAGTCATGGTTTATTGTTGTTTCTATGTTAATTACATGAAACATGACTTTAAGTAATATGAAACAGTTTACTTTAATTCTTAGTCATTTAAAGATGATTCAAAATATGAATCATTTTCTTGTTCTAAAAACAGCCCTTTCTGTTTGACAGTGCCAACTGGTTTGAGTCTAAGAGCCTTTACTAAACATTCTTGATTTGTTGCACAGATTTATAGCTTTTTATGTTCCCTCTCATCATTAAGCCATTTATGAAGAAATTATTACCTTTTCTCAATCTGATTTTTTTATGGACTTCATTGAAAGAATCTCATCACTCACAATACACTCAAAAGATGGGTCTATCAGACAGAACATGCACAAAGAATTTTTTTGGTGAACTCTATTAGTCTTATGAAGGGGTTTCCTATATACATCTGATCTTCATCAAGAGATGGATAGAGACTTCAATATATTTGAACATGGTAATAGATCCCTTCTTGCATAACTGTGACCTACTGCCCTTCGTTCACGTGCTTGTTAGCCAGCTAAATTTAGGAGAGCTTCATATTTCACTGCTATCCCACGTGAATTATTAGGTATCAACTCCCCAACATCAGGTCCTACAACTCTGTTCAAAGCAAAAACATCTTTGAAATCTTTTGAAGCATGACTTCATTAATAGATGATATATAAGTGGTAGAATTAACCATATGGATTTTTATATTTTACCTAGGATTTGCATGAAATAGCAGTGAGATCCTTTTAATAAAAAAATTCCTTTTAACTAAACAAAATAGTTTATTTCTGTTATTTAAACAACAGCACATGTTTGATCCAGTTGCACCTAACTTATTCTTCGGTAAGGAAATAAGAGTTCTTTTGAAAAGAAAGTTTATAAATGCGCTAGGCACACTCTTAATTTAAAACTTATGGCTAAAGTAAGAAGTACAGAAAAGAAACATTCTTTGTCCAAAGTCATAATTCAGAAAGGATATTTTACAAAGGCTTAGAAAATGATATATGTTTTGTATCTTCTTAGACACAGACAATGGATAGATTGCAAAAATAATCATAACATACACTTCAGTAAATAGGTAATACTAGCGATATCTAATCCACATCTTTCCTACAAACACCTTTCTAAATAACACCAGTGATGCCAACTCAGAAATGTACCTTTGGATGGCTCTTTTATTTGGCTACAAAGGCATTCAGTGCAAAAATTAGATCTTTTGAAAGAACTTTTCAGACATAAGTTTTCAAACAATAGCAGATTTTATAACTGCTATTCACATAAACAGAGCCTGCTTGATCCATCAAAGTTACATTTTAAAAGATAGTTTATAATCTAGCAAAACCTATAAAAAGATAACTTTAGAAACATACTAACCATAAAGTTTTTAAAAAACTGTTTAATCATTGCTGTGGTTTGGGCTTGATTAGCAAATCAAACCTGGGGTTCACAAAGTTGTAAAATTCTGAATTGAGGCTTTGGAAAATTTATTTGGTTGTTAACAGCATACAAATAGATAGATAATTGCTTGTTTTAGGGCAAGAATGCTTTATAAGTAAAGTAATTTTCCCTGGAGGAAATCATATTGTCATTTGTTTTTAATTTCAAAATGAAAACAAATGGTACGATGATTCCTAAGGGCAAAACTGACTTCAGTCTATTTCTTGTCCTATATCCCACATCTATTCCTTTTTTAGCTAGATGGAATATAGATATGGTGCCCCCACCCCCACCCCTATGACTTCCATTGCCACAAAATGTATTCACTCGCTGTACAGTAATTAACAGCTCTTGACTGGAAAACTGCCAGCATGTACAACGTGACACTCTTCCTTTGAACACTAACAAAGTGCATAAGTAATTTATGTTGGATTAAATATCCCTAACAGGGACCCTTAAGTAACCCAATCACTTTAAACAGGCTCCACATGCATGCTCCAGTGCAGTGAAAATGTCAGACAGTGATAACCCACTAATAGCACAATTCTAACTATATTCCAGCCATTAGCATTTTATGACATCAATCCTCATTAAACCTGGCAAGGAAAAAGATACTAATGTTTCCCAATTTTACAGCTAAGGTAGAAGAGAAATGGAGAAAATGTAGACAGGTGCTGTCTCCCAAAAAGGATTAACATTTTTTAAAATGTGGTAGCAATTTTCTGTTAGTACCTTTGTTTGCATTGAAAGAGAGACAACAAAGAGGTAATGGCTACAAGGACCTCGATGGAATTCAGCCAAGAGAGAAAGAAAAGACTGGTATTTCAGCCATTGTGCTCACCGCTAAAGCACTGTGCCAACTCATCTTCCAACCCATTATATGAAATTTAATTTAACCTGCTATGCAATTAATTCAGATGTTCAGCCTATTTTTCTCATGGCAGAATCCCTCACACAATGCCTTATTTAAATATTAATCAGTCCTCTTTCAATTAGGACTAATTTGCTTCACAGGGTTTCTCTCATCTTCTGATTGCAGGAAAATGGAGGTAACTTGCAACGTTTGAGGATAATTAACATGGTATTTTTATAATACTGATACATCAAATGGGACCTTAATGAACCCCGCTGATTCCATTTAGTAAAGCATGCCTCAAAGTTATAATCAAGAGGAAAGCCATTGCCATCTGTTTAAAATACTAAGGAGCACAATTTAAACACAAAATGCTTATTTCTCTAAACTGTCTATTGTAGAGGTCTGCAAAAGTCATTTTTCTATGCAAACTAATTGTACAGTATTTTAATTTGAACCTTTTATTGCACATATACAAAACAGTGACATCTTAAAATGCAGGGCCCCTGTTTAATTAAATGTTGACAACCACAAACATAAGAAATGTTTTTTCAGTGTTACTTTTTAAAAGTACGCTGCCTACTTGCCGCGACAGCAACAGTAGTTAAGTTTTACATTTCTAATGAGCCTAATATTTCATGACCCGTTGTATAATATTTGAAGGACTTGTCTTAACAAAAGTCACCGAAGCTCTACGAAATGGAAAAACATATGCATACACCGTTGGTTTGCTGCTCCTAACGTCACAGAGTAAACAGGTTAACATTTACACACGGCCAGGTGTGCAGTGTTCCATCTGCTTCCAGGCAGGTTGAAGGTCAATGTTTTAGGCTTGGGGCTGCTCTAGAGTTCCTTGGTTACGTCTATGTTATTGGAGGCTATTGGCTCCCATGGTCATTATCAGAGCACTCAACTTGTTCCCGTGGTAATAAAACATGATTGATAACAGATTGCTTATTTACAATGTTTACACTACAGCCACAAGGATTTCCTCTGTTAACTTTTATAAAAGTAGGCATCACCTGTGCATGTTTTAAGCAAGAATCAGAATCTCCCCCTCATTTTCTTCATAAAGCAACTCCACCTCCCAGGACATTAGGTCAGAAATCTCATATGCCAGAACTTTATTGGAAAAGCAAAATGAAACATTTGACGTGAAATCTCCCCTCTTATTAACGACTCTAAATTAACCAGTATATGTAGCAACTGAACCTCGATGTGCCAACCAGAGGCGGAGAAGAAGTTATTGAGAGTACAGAGCAGAACCGGCGGTTCAATTCTCCACTGAGGAGTCATTTAACGGTGGGAAAACACATTCCAGTCAGGCCTTGCAGAAAGAATCAGAGGCCATGGGTGTTTAGAAAGGACAATGAAGAGCTTAACTAGTCTGAGGAAAGACAATTAGATTGAGGCACTAAGGAAGAGGGAACCCCTAGCTAAAGCTCTGATATTTTACCAGTTTGAACTAAGAGCACTTTCAAATGATTGATGTGTCTGTCACTTCTGAGTTTGAAAACTTTCAAGAAGTGTGACAAATTCTCACAGCAATGTCCACTATAATGCCAAGAATTGCAAGGACTAGGAAGTCATCAACTGTTCATTTGTTTTACAAATACCCATGAGCTCATTTGTCATAACTAAAAAGCACTTTCATGATACAGAAACTTTTATAAACAGGAGATACAAATTAGTGAATAATAAAATGGAAGTTTAAATTCTTATGGGAAAAGACAATACTAAGGGTAAAAATGTTGAGGAACTTCCAATCATACAAATATATGGACACATGACTAGCTAATGTTTCAGGTAACATGACTAGGAGAGAGATTGAATAGTGGGGATATTTTCTATTGAGTGGCCAAGAAATCTTCTCAAGGGAGAGGACATTAGATGAATGATAATAAATTAACTTAAAGGAAGAATATGGCATCCTAAGAGATAAGATTATTAATTAATGTGATTCAGGACTGATTTGTGCTCATGTGAGAAACATTAAAAATAAGGAAACAAACTGAAGAGAAATATAAAATGAGAGAGAGTTGTTATAATGGGGCTGAAAAATGCATAGGTTTGAGTTCATAAAGAGAAGCTAGATTTTTCGCCCAAAGGAAAATGGAAAGGATCAGGAAGGAGGTATGGAAAACAGAAATATCATTGACAGATTTTTTTCCTCTCACTTCCTATGTGGAAAAAGAATCAGAGAATTGAGAGGAAAATCAAGGAAACCAATTAGGAGTTTCTCCAGCAAAGCAGGTAAACTACATTCATGATAAGTTTAGGGAGAACAGATCAGAGATGAGAGAAGTAAATGCAGATATGGGAGGGAAGGGGAGAAAGTGAAATCAAAGAACACTTTGATGCTGTAGTTAAATGTATTTGGGTGTCTTTAAGATGGAAACATAAGAATAAACAGTTCTGGGGGGGGAAATCTAGAAGTCTATAGTCTAAAAATCTATGATTGTCTATTTTATAAACTAAGAGATGACAAAACAGTAAAATAAAATTGTGAGAGTGATAGTTAAGTCATTTGTTTTAATAGTTACTACAAACATTCCTCTTAGCTTTGGCAATGATTCTTTTACTTTGGGGTCACTAGCAGAGCATACAGTCTTTGCAATGCCTCTACTTGCATTGTTATCACTTATTCTATTCCTCTAGTTCATTTATATACTACATTAATGATGAAAAGTAATATTAATGATTGCTTAATTAGTACTATGCTGCGCTTGGTAGTTAAATGGCATTATTTCTTTTAAAATTCACAGACATACACACAACCTATGAGGGCAAATAGTATCTACTTTTTTGTTCTGTTCTGCTTTTGGCTGACATCTGGTAGTGCTCAGGGCTTACTCCTGGCTCTGTGCTCTGGGGTCTCTCCTTGCAGTGTTCAAGGAATCATATCTAGTGGTGGAGATTAAACCAGGATAAGCAGCTTGTGAGCAAGTCAAGATAATACTTGCTGTATCACCTGCCCAGCTTCAGTAGTATCTAAATTTTATATAAGAAACCAAGGCTAAGAAGAGAAGCGAATATATAGGCTGCACATGTCTCCAAAGAAGTCTAGCCTAATAACCAAGGTTTGGTAACACATCTGCTAAATTTTGGGGGGATGTTCCAATTGTTAGTCTGCTGATGAAATAGGACTCCCAGACCACTGGCTTCTACTTCTGTGAAAGCCTTGAAGGCACAGGAAACAGCTGACTCATCTTTTTACTACCAGTTTGGGAATACTGGCACTCACTCAATAAAAATGAAATTTCCAACATGGGACTGGGAAAGAAAAATGAAGGGCTACAAGGGATTTGTAATGATAAGGGTTTGAAATGATAAAATGTCCTAAAGATAGATGGTGATGATGGTTCCACAATACTATCATCATCATCTTCATCATCATCATCATCATCATCATTATCATCATCATCCCGTTGATTATCGATTTTATTGAGAGGTCTCAGTAACATCTCCATTCGTCCTAGCCCTGAGATTTTAGAAGCCTCTCTTTACTCTTCCTTCCCAACAGTACCGCATTGGAGGCTCTTTCAGGGTCAGGGGAATGAGACCCATCACTGTTACTAATTTTGGCATATGAATACGCCATGGGGAGCTTGCCAGGCTCTCCCATGTGGGCAGGAAACTCTCGGTAGCTTGCCAGGTTCTCCGAGAGGGAGAAATAGGCCATAAGATGTCGAGCGGCCACAAGGCTTCTGGGAGCTGGGTTTTATAGTCTCTGGATATTGATGGGACTACATGAAGCCAGGCCACAGTACTATAAAGATATTTATTGCTACTGAATGGGTACACTTGAAAATAGTTCAATGGTATTTTCTGTTATATGTATTTCACCATATTTAAAAAAATACCTAAGCCCAGTCACCACTAATACAAGCAAGGAGGAATTAGTAAAATTTTATTGCAGACACAAAAGAAAATATTTGTGGAGATATGAGATAGAAGGAAAACCCATAGAGACAAAATGGCAAAATGGTATTACAGAGTTGAGGCTGAATACATGTTCCAAATATGAGTCATGTTTATGCACCCAATTTCTCCAAATATAAGGCAGAATCAAAAGATGGTATTTAAAGATTGGTTCTAAAGATTGCATTTAAAGCAGAATATCTAGCCTCTTGAAATGTCTACATGGTAGAATGCATTTTCTGGTAGCCGAGAGAACAAGGTGGGTTTGCTCCAATGAAACCATCTCAATATACACACTTCTATAGTATTTACATAACTGCTTTGCATTTTCAGGTTGAAAGTGCTTGGAATCCCCAGGGAAGCAGACTGAAAGAAAATGCGCCTGAATGAAAATTTGAAAATAGTCAAGATTTTGGTTGGCACATATACCATCTACAAAGGGACTTTCTGGTGCATCTGCCAGAACTGCACTTCAGTCTGACTGACAGAGGCTGTGTTCATGAAAACATTTCCAGTAATGCCCAGGAGTTCATCATGGTCTCCATCCAATTACTTATCCTTTGCAGCTCAAGAGATTGTAATCTGTCTCACAGTTTAAGACAGAATGACTGCCAAGAAGCCAAAATGATCATTAATAAGTTAACTGTTACTAGATAAGATCAAAATCTATGCCAGTCCTATTTTAAAGTAATCTCTGCTAGAATTACTACACAAACTGCAGCCAATACAAAAACTCTTGACCTGGGAACGAGACGATGATAAGGTGATGCTTGCACTCACAGCTCAACAAGTGCTAAGGGCTTTTGTGGGAGCCCTTTTTGTGCCCATCTTCATCTCCAAATTGTGTAAAATGCAATGTTTACCATGTATTAAAAATGAAACTGATGGTTTATACAACTTACAACCTCTTAACTGAGTTAAGTGTGGCTTCGTTAGTTTGTTTTTCTCTTTTAGCTAAGATGATAGGTCCACCATGGGGACACAAGATGAAGATCACTGTAGAGCATCTGCTTCCTCGACTTCACCTAAGCTAAAGATGAACTTCCAGCCATCTTCTTATCTCCGCTCCAAACATTCACGTATGCCCTATCTTCCATTTGGATTTTAAAAGCAGGAGAAGAAAATAGCAAAATGGAGACAGAAATCGTGAAAATAGTCTTAACAAATCCACACATAGCATTCATTAGTCCTCAGTGTTCAAGAGGGTTTTGAATATGAAGTCAGTAGACAGGAAAGGTAGAACAACAGATAAGCATTTGCCTTGCATGCAGCCAACACCGGTTCTGTCTCAGGGACCACATATCTGTCCCAGAATTTGTCAGCAGTGTGCCCTGAGCACAGAGCCGAAAGTAAGCTCAGCCAAGTACGACCCCCAAATCGAAAATCAAACATAAATATGTCATAAATTTTATTTTTGTTCTTTGGTTTACTTTGTTTTTATAAGGCCAGGGCCATCCCTAGAGTCTTAGAAAAGCAAGGCAAGTGCTCTAACCACATTCCCAGCATTCAAATACCAACTCATTGTATCTGCATAACTCTAAAAGGTAGAAATGACTACAATCTCCAACTTCTACATAAGCTAATTTCAACACATAGAACTTAAGAATAAGCTCAAAGCATCATGATTAGTAAGTGAAGGGATGTCAAATGGAAGATGAGCAAAGTCTAGGTAAGTGGGAAGAAGGACAATATACCTGAATACTAGTTGGAAACTTCGGCCATCCAAGCTTACCATTCTAAATACCAATTTTAAACAACTCTACTACTGTCTTCATCTGCCCCTCTTAGAGAGCCCGGTAAGAGTATCTCGCCCGCACGGCAGAGCCTGGCAAGCTACCCGTGGTGTATTGGATATGCCAAAAACAGTAACAACAAGTCTCAAAAAGGATATGTCACTGGTGCCCGCTGAGAAAATCGATGAGCAACAGGATGACAGTGACAGTGACAGTGACGAATACTGTCTACAATTTTTCTCTCTTGCCAAATAATTACATATTTGTCTACCTAGACTTTAATTGAAAAAATATATTAAAACTGCAAAACAGTACTACAGGACATAAACTTATCCCCCACTATCCAAATGTGGAATCATCCTATGTAACTTTCAGCCAGTAAAATGTTCTAACATGAAGCAGCAATTACTATTTGTTTATAGAGAAAATGTTGAGTTTTCCTAGGCCCCCAAGTAACCCACAACCACACCTAAAATCACAGTGACATCCCGTAGGACACATACATAGTCTGGACCACGCAAGTCCCAGGGAAGGAGGTTGGCAAGAGCATTCTCCTCACTCCAAGTGTACACTGCTTCTAGAATGGCTGCCACAAAATACTATTTTTGCTTTCACCCTTTGTGATAAATGTAAAAAACCATCTTTGGATTTCTTACTGCTGACAAAAACAAGACATAGATAGCGCTTTTGAAAAGTGAAAGATAAAATGTGAAATTCTGATAAGTGAGGAACACTATTGAAAAAAAATCACGTTCTTCCCACTGTAGATCTTTTGGAAAAGACACTCCCAGAGACCTTTACTAAGAACCCTTTGTCTATGCTTTAGAACACTCACAAACTTGCAATTCTGGGATGAATGAATGTTGTGTGATTTTTCTTACCCGAAACTTTTTAAGCCCCCTGTCTCTTGTCCTATCCTCTGTAGAAACTAACAGTAGTACTGTCCACAGAAATACATTCTCCTAAAATGAATTCAACAAAACAATATATATCTTCTCCTAAGCAATACAAATGTAGGCAGAGTTGAAAATTAGAACCAATAACTTAACTAATGCTATAGCGACAGCAACAGAACAGCAATTCCCAGATGATAGTTAACTTCTATACCTTTATTTTACGTGCTTAAGCACACACAAAAATATCACACATTGCACTGCTGACATAGAATCCCTTAGACCCAATAAATAGTTACTCTCTTTTCTCACTTTCGTTTCTTCACTTACTCAAGAAAACATTTTAATGAAAAATAAGGCATGCTGGAGGTGCACAGTCTTCAGGATACGGAGCTTAAAACTGTGATAGGACAAGAAGAAAACTGCCGACCCGATCAAAAAATGGGATGATGAAATGAACAGAAACTTCCCCAAAGAAGAAATCCAAATGGCTGAGAGGCACATGAGAAAATGCTCGACATCACTAATCATCAGGGAGATGCAGATCAAAACAACAATGAGATACCATCTCACACCACAGAGACTGGCCCACATCCAAAAAAACAAAAGCAACCAGTGTTGGCATAGATGTGGGGAGAAAGGGACTCTTATTCACTGCTGTTGGGAATGCCGACTTGTTCAGCCCTTTGGAAAACAATATGGACGACTCTCAAAAAATTAGAAATTGAGCTCTCATTTGACCCAGCAATACCACTCCTGGGAATGTATCCCGGAGAGGCAAAAAGGTATAGCAGAAATGACATTTGCATTTCTATGTTCATTGCAGCACTGTTTACAATAGCCAAAATCTGGAAAAAAACAGAGTACCCAAAAGCAGATGACTGGTTAAAGAAACTTTGGACCATCTACACAATGGAATACTATGCAGCTGTCAGAAAAGATGAAGTCATGAAATTTGCATATAAGGGGATCAACATGGAAAGTATCATGCTGAGTGAAATGAGTCAGAAAGAAAGAGACAAACATAGAAAAATTGCATTCAGATGTGGAATATAATGTAGCAGAGAGGTACGAGCTAGCAATGATGCAATTTCTGGCAGAAATTTCTCTGGATTTAGTTACTAAAATACTAAAATACAGAAATCCAAAATCTCGCGGCTGCTATTGTGGCCACACGACTTCATATTTCTTCATTCTCAGCAATGGAAAACAAATTATCAAATGCTTCCTTTCCAGCAGGTCTGACTTAGGGGGGGAATCTCCAAACAATAATAGTGAGATTTTTGTTGAAATATTAAATGTAATCAAAGTAAAGAGAAAGTAAAGTGAAATTTATCAGCTACACAGGCGTGGTGGGGGGCTGGAGGGGGTGGGGGTGGGAGAAGGTTTACTGTGGTTCTTGGTGGTGGACTATGTGCACTGGTGAAGGGATGGGGGTTTGAGCATTGTGTAACTGAGACTTAAGCCTGAAAGCTTTGTAACTTTCCACATGGTGATTCAATAAAGAATAATAATAATAATAATAATAAATAGATAAAAAAATAAAACTGTGATAGGAAATATTTCTTTTGAGATCAGCACAGCCCCAATATGTGAGTGACAAGTAAACATAATAACAAAATGATAACCCTCAAAAATGATGCAAATAAGCCTGCTGGTGATAGCTTACATATACAAGGTTTACTATATGTAGGCCAGCGAGATGGTACTATCTGATCTACATATGTGATCTCAATTCAATATTATAACAATTCCATGAGATTATTACTAGCAGTCTGATTTTATGAGAAAGAAATGGCATAGAGAGCTCAAAAGCGCACTCACAGAACTTCACTTGGCCACACAGCTAGCACACCTTCAGACCCAAGATATTTAATACAGTCTTTACACTTAAACACCATGTGGTATTAAGGCCAGAGCAAATCAGACTTAGATGGGGGGAAACGGGATTAAAGAAAACTTCTAGGAGGAGATGCTTTGTAAATTGACTGTTGTTGTTTTTGGATTACACCCAGAGTTGCTCAGGGTTTACTCCTGGTGGGGCTGAGGGTGTACCATACGCATATGCGGTCCTGGAGATAGAATCTGGGTCAGCCACATGTATGGCATATGTACTCCCTGTTGTACTCTTGCTCAGGCACCTGAATAGAATTTTTAAGTATTAGACAATTAGATGAAAGGGATACGGTATGGTAAAAGGAATGATATACACACACATCAAGTCCAGAATCATCCCTCTTGGAAGCTATGTTTAACAAAGGTAAACCGAAAACGAGCCGTCTGAAGGAAAGCATTTCCTGTGCACAGACTCTTATGTGGTTTAGTACTAGAATACTTCTCTACCCACTCTATCTAATTTTACAGCTTATGGAAAATTGTCACCTAAGTAGTTAATAATTTTAGGAATGCATTGCTCCCACTGGGAAGTACAAGAGAAAAAAAATTTGGAGGGGCTGGAGTGATAGCACAGCGGGTAGGGTGTTTGCCTTGCACGCGGCCAACCCGGGTTCGAATCCCAGCATCCCATATGGTCCCCTGAGCACCGCCAGGGGTAATTCCTGAGTGCAGAGCCAGGAGTAACCCCTGTGCATCGCCAGGTGTGACCCAAAAAGCAAAAAAAAAAAAAAAAATTTGGAAGTGAACTACACCCAAAGATGCTCAGGGCTTATTCCTGACTCTGTACTTGGAAATTGCTCCTGGCAGTGCTCAGGAGACCACACGTGGCTCAGGGGATCGAACCGAGTCAACCACACGTAAGATAAGAGCCCTACCTGCTATACTATCTCTCCAGTCTAATGAATAAAAATATTTTTAAATAAAGCTTATTTTAATTTAAAAGAAAAACCAACTTATTTAGTTAGTTAGTAGGCCAGAGCTGGCAATACTCTAGGGTTATTCCTGGTTATTCTAGGGTTATTTCTACACTTAGGAATTACTCCTAGTGTCATTTAGGGACCATAGGAGAAGCAGGGGATTGAATCTGCTTGGCTACATCCAAGGCAAGCATCTGTACTATCCTCCAGTCCCCAAAAGATGAGACAACTTGAATTCCTTTTATAATCTATGGGTGCCTGCCTGACCACAAAGTTGAGGTCAAAGTACAAGATGAATAAGGAAGATGAAAACTAAATTACAACAAGTAGTTACTTTGCTTGTTTTGTTTTTACAATTTAAAAAAAGTATGGACTGGAGTGATAGCACAGAGGGTAGGGCGTTTGCCTTGCAGCAGCCAACCCAGGTTCAATTCCTCTGTTCCTCTCAGAGAGCCCGGCAAGCTACTGAGAGTATCCCACCCACACAGCAGAGCCTGACAAGCTTCCCGCGGCATATTTGATATGCCAAAAAACAGTAAAAAGTCTCACAATGGAGACGTTACTGGTTCCCGCTTGAGCAAATCAATGAACAATGGGAAGACAGTGCTACAATGATTCTTCCTTAGTTACACCTCTTGCATTTTCTTTCTGCTAATAAATTTCTAAAAATGAATATCATCTCCCCACATCCCCAGACCTTTTCAGTATCATATGCCCAGAGCATGTTTTGTTTTGTTTGAGGGGGTATCACATTTATTGATGCTCAGTCTCTGCTCAGGGGCCACGCCTGGATGTACTCAGGTGCCTATAAGTGTTGCCAGAACTCAAACCATTGTCACAGCCACAACCACATACCAAGCAAGCGCCTTGATTATCTCTTCTCTTGGCCTTCTCCTACATTTTGTAAGGCTCCGTTACGGACACTTTCCTCACATTCCATCTGAGATTTGTTGCCAATAGTGTCATTTTTCAACCACAAAAGTAACTATCTCACTGAGATTATACAACTTACTTTTATTTTTTTCATTTTGATAAAACATAAATCACAGAGGTCACAAGATGCTCCTTGGTACTCACACTGTACTCACACTATCAGGTTCAAATTTCAAAATGGGAGCGAATCTGATTTCATCAGATTCCGTGTCTACCTCTCATAATCTGAAGAAGCTTCCAAAGTGAAGTGCTCACATTCACTAATTAGCAGTAACTGACTTAGGACACCTCTCAGACTTGTGCTAATTACACACACACACACACACACACACACACACACACACATGTCTCTTCAGAAGAAATTCTGATTCGTTCGTTTAAAAATGGTAGCATTATCTTCTTTTGGATGTACTTAATTTCTAAGCCAAAAACAATGTTTCTAGTATCTTGGCAGCAGAAGACAGTCTTTTCTGAGTTTTCATGAAATTTTTCTACAGTTGTCCTAAGAACAATGTGGCAAGATGAAATCTAACTAAGCTGGGGGAATGTGAGCACTTTTTAAGCTGTTCCTAGCCAGCTCATAGGCAGGATTATTTAAGTTCTTTAGAATTGTATTTTCTTCATCTGTGAAATTACAGTTGGGCTAAATGGCCTCTGACCCTTCCTGCTTTAGTACTAAAACAATATTCTCTAAACTATACTGGTCACTCAAGAATTGTGCTATAGTCATCTTACATTGTTTCAATTCACATCAATCATTCATTAGTGGGACATATCTAGAGAAGTATGAATAAGCTTGATTAAGCAAAGAATGTCAGACTCAACCAACCTTAATCAAATGGATTTGATATGAATAGAATATGCATTGTTCACATACTGGTTGTAGCTGAAAGCAATAATTATCAAATATTTTCAAAATTACCTTCTAATGAATCTAAAAAGTGTTTATATAAACAGCGAAAAAAAATTAGTTACTTTTTTTTTCTTTTCTTATTCCTTACTATAGTTACTTTGGGTTACTTACTATGCTATGGTACTTTATATTTCACTATATATGAAGAAAAATAGCTAAAGGAGACAGGATACTTAAATATTTTTGTTTATGTATTTTTCATTCCCTATTATGTAACTTTCATATATTATTTCACTACCAATCCTTTTTATTTCTTCTTATTTTTTTATTATACTCCTAACAATATAATGTCCTCTTATTGTTCATTTTTTTCTCATTCCTCTCTTTAGATAATCTTAACTACCTCATTCTGGTATTCCTCTAATTTTCCCTTTATGCTTGCCTGGCAAGCTACCCGTGGTGCATTCGATATGCCAAAAACAGTAACAACAAGTCTCACAATGGAGACATTACTGTTGCCCGCTCAAGCAAATCAATGAGCAATGGGATGCTTTAAATTGATTAAAAATTAAAAATGGATTAAAAATAATTCAAAATTTTGAAATCTAAAACATTTCAAGGATCTGGAGCAATAGTACAGTGGGTAGGGCTTGCATGCAACTGACCTGGGTTCAATCCCTGGCATCCCATGTGGTCCCTAAGGATAACCTGGAGAAATTTCTGAGTGCAGAGCCAGGTGTAACCCCTGAGCATCACCAAAAAGGTATGATCCAAAAAGAAAAAAAATTAAATAAAATTTTATAACATTTCATAAATTGCTTAAAAGGTCTTTTTTACTTCAAAAAGAAGTATCCAAGGTAACTTACAAAAAGTGTTAGTCTCTGGTTTTGAATAGGGGAAGGCTAATTTAAATAAATTTTAAGTAGCATTTTTCAAAGGAAAAAGCAAAACATCATTTATTAAATTAATACATTTCTGATTTACTCATAGTTATATATCCAATAAATAAAAATACTTATAAAATTATATGACTTCTATCTAATCTTCCCCAAATCAACAGAAATTTATACATAGAAAACAACTTAATTACAAATGAACTCTAAAAAGCACAGTTTCTTTAATTTCTGAAAATTCTGGGTTTCTCTATCACCTTGGACAACTAACAGCAACTAAAGTCTGGGGTCTTATATAAGGCACAGAAATAAACTACTGTCCAGTGATGACCTTTTGTCAAGCTATTTTCAGCAGCTAATACTCAGTGTAAAAGACATTAGTTATTATTTAATAAATAAACTGTTTAAATGGTCAGTTGTCACATGATCAACATCTGTCATACAGAGATCAGTATCACACTTTGGTCAACTGTTGTGTCACAGACCCAATGATTCCCTGACCAGAGACCCCAAGGACCACATTAAAACAGCATGAACCAAGAATGATTTGACTGCAAAACGTGAGCATAGTTGTATCTGCACACAGAACTGTATTTAAGTCCCTCTATATTACTTGCTTAGGGAAAGCATTGTTGTCTATGAGTCAGAATTTCCTTGCTGGTCTCCATGATTCACCTTGGTTACCCTAAGTTCAGAAGGTCCCTTGTCCTTGATGAAGACTGAAGACACAAAAGAGCAAATCCTTGTTTGAAAGCTTCTGTAAGCATTTTGCAACCAGATAAATTCGAAACTATTTAAGTTTTAGAACGTTTTGTGTTGTATTTATCAGGATCCTTCAGTGCTTCAATCTTTCAGTCTCTCAATGGCTCAATCACCTGTTGACAACTTGTTGACAATGAGACTTTTGGCAGCAAGGCAGAGCCTTAGTACAAGGATGACGGAGTGAGTTCATGTGAGTGTGTGTGTCTGTGTGTGTATGTGTGTGTAAAGCATTAACACAGACAGCATCAACGAGTTATTAAACATAAATTAGTTTCCTTCCTTTCTCCATTAGATTACAGGATTGATCTCTAGTTTCACAATATGGCATTATATGCCTCACCCTCTGAAACAAATTGTGCTGTTCAGTATCATCTCTCACTCCCCTACCCATAGTCCCATTTTGGACACATCGGGCTGACCAAAATAACCAGGGGCTTTCAGGGGTGTGTGCAGCATCCTTTCTCCCCTTATAAGTGTATACATTTTATGTAATTTCAAGTTCTTATCAAGCTCTAGTGAATCATAGTTCTTGTCTAATTCACTCGCTCACTCACTGTTAGCAATTATATTTTGTAATTAGAAACACGGATTCTAGAAGAAGCATCCCGAATCAAAACCCACCTTTGCCATTTACTGTGTAAACAAGCAGTTACTGTGAACCAGTTGAACCAGTTACTGTACCACAAAGTGGTAAGCCAGTTGAAAATCTTATTTTTGGAGTGTTTCACATATCACAGGCAAACAATTTATAGAGCCTTAAGGTCCTGTCTTGGTTCTTGCCCTTTGTTACATAAGTGACATTAGCCAAAATGATGAAATTAACACTGTTGGCTTGGATGCACCATGATCATATATGTAAAATAAAAGGTCTGAGGCGAATAGACTCTGGGATCTCTTTCATGCTTTTAATTACAAAATTTAATCAGTTTATAATCCTTGAGATTTAAACTTTTAGCATATACCCACAGATTCTTATTTTTTTTTTTTGGTTTTTGTGTCACACCCGGCAACGCTCAGGGGTTACTCCTGCCTCATGCACTCAGGAATTACTCGGGGGACCATATGGGATGCTGGGAATCGAACCTGGGTCTGCCACGTGCAAGGCGGCACAAGCCCTACCTGCTGTGCTATCACTCCAGCCCACCACCGATTCTTAAACATAAAGCTACTAAATGTTAAAATAAAAAACTCCTGAAAGAAAAATTATTCCTGGGATCATTTCTTTCTGGGGACACTTTATATGGGGACACTTCCATTTCAGTCAAAGGGATTCTTAATAAAAAGCTACCAGTCTGCCAGGAGCAAAGATTTTGATAATAAAGGGTTAGAAGCCCAAACAATCTAATATTACTGAAATTTATTAGTTGTGTGTTATATCTTTAGGAAACCAAAATATTACTTAATAAAGATCAGGGCTGGAGCGATAGCACAGCGGTTGGGCTTTTGCCTTTCACGCGGCCAACCCGTGTTCAATTCCTCGACCCCTCTCGGAGAGCCCGGCAAGCTACTGAGGGTATCTTGCCCGCAAGGCAGACCCTGGCAATCTACCCGTGCATATTGGATATGCCAAAAACAGTAACAATAAGTCTCTCAATGAGAGACGTTACTGGTGCCCTCTCGAACAAATCGATGAATAAAGATCAGAGCTGGTCAAACACCATTTTCCAAACCATTTCCAACCATTACTTACATTAATTTCCTTCAATTAGGTATAGTTGATATTGAAGTTACAGACATTTCAGAGTTCAGTGAAATAAATAATTTCAAAACCAGGTCAAACAAAAATTTTTAAGATAAATATTCTGTTTATATCAAAGACTGCCTTCATTAATTAATCCATAAAGGTAATAAAAGACGAACAAGAACAACTTACTTCTTCATAGGAACTACTTGCATTTTCATTATTATGTAAATGAAGGAGATAAAAAAATCACATAATAAGCTTGAATAAATTCACCTTTACACATTGTCAAGTCCACATACCTAAATTTTGATAGCTTTGTTTGCTTTCATGTCTACTATTCTTTCACGATAAAGTTGCTATATATGCAGCATCAAATATGCAGGTATAAATGTGGTATAACACAAGTATCATGATTATCTGGGGAGGAGAAGTTGGGCCCATGGTCAGAACTACTCCCATCTCCATGCTTGAAGGTAGCACCCAAAGACGCTCAGGGGTGGTTCCAGTTAGTGTTCTGGGCCCAAATGATGCCAGCAATCTAAGTTAGTTCAGCCACATGCAAGGCAAATGCTAAGGCCTATGGAATCTCTCTGTCCCAGTACCATGACTATTTTAAAATAAATTTATCAGAACACAACCATGTATATTCACAGATTCCTTTAAAAGTACTGAAATTATCTTGATTATTTAATGAGTTCATGTTTATCTACTTATTGTTACTATTTGGCTGTAACCACACACTCTCCATTATATGTGTCTGCTGGTGGGAAAAAACTTATTTTTCAGGTGAATTAAATTTGGAGAAACTATAAAATGATTTAGTCACCTACGCATTAAACAAGAACAGCAGTAAATTATAGTAGAATCTAGCCTGGTTTTAAAGTCTCTCAACTTTGTTTTGCATTAAGTGTTTTAATAATGAGCTATTTTAATAATGAGAGATAAAAATCAGACCTACATTCAATGAGTAAAATAGGTAATATGCTGGGAAAAAAAAGACTGACCCTATACAATAATGAAATAATGTAAACTAAATTAAAAAATAAGTGTTTTCTGTAGTCAAATGAGGTATTCTCAGTTTGTTTCCAACAATTACAATAATTTTAGACTCGTTGTACAAAAGAGGAAATCGTATATTGGGATTTTATAAATTCCTAAAATTATATTCAGTAGTGAACATGGAGTCAACTTTACCTGAAACAGTTTTATAGTGCCTGTACTAAAAATACATTTTTTTTGAAAGAACCATGTAAGGAAGAGTAGAGATTTGATCATACATGTGGAACTGATTGATGCTGGCATTCAGCCCTGAGTTCATTTAAATTATGATACCAAATACAGTAGAAAGAGACCAAGACTTATGAATGGATACTTCCTGTCTTTGAGCAGCACTGAATCCCAAGAGGGGCGCTAAGCCATGTCTTAACAACCACAAAATCTACTCTTCCTTTTTTCTGTTCCCTTTTCTCTTTTGGAACCCATCAATTTCTCCAGACTTAGCTATTTCCCTGAGCTAGTTCTGGTGTAGCATTTAAAAACCACAGAATTATGCAGAGAGGTTAGCACCCTCGTAGTGAAACTGTGACATTACTTCAAATTCAGAAAACTATGATGGAATTATTAAACACTTCACAAGGAAAAAAAGTATTCTAAATTCCCTTTCAGGGAATTCATCAAGAAAAAAAATGGTGGCCGTCAGCCACTAACACTGTGTGAAACAACAGCTCTGCCAAAACTGTGAATAATTAACAGATTTGAAAATATAAGTAGCTTAAGCCAATCACGCATTTGGCAGAGGTGAAAGTTGACTGTGGTAACTTGCTACTACAAGTGCACTCTTCGTCAAAAACATGATTTCCCACCTGTCCCTTACTGACTACAAAAAAAAAAAAGAAGCCAATTCCCTGTCTATAGTCTTTATTTCCACAGCTATGATGGTACACTGGAAACTCTGGAGGCCATAGCAGAGTATTTATAACACATATTCAGGGTATTTCTGAGAGCTTTGTGCATTTTTTAAATTAATATTTTTAAAATTAGCTTATTTCTCCAGGTATGTATCCTTCGCTCACCCAAAGTAGATGGTTTTGAAAAATCTTTTTTCTTATTATATTCACGTCAAAAAATTTTAAAATACTACATGCAGACTACCTCAAAATACAGCACATTTCTATTTCATATGTTCAAAACAACCGAACAAAAGTTAGACCGTGTATTTTAAGAATGAGTAGTGCCATTCAGTTCAATATTTTCCTAGAGGGAAAAATTTTGATATACCGCTTCCCTCTCAAACACAAGAAAGCATAAAGTGAAAACTAGAAGTGGGTATGGGTAACTAGTAAACCTTCTATTTCCAGTAATAAATTTTTTATTATATTTTTTATTTCAGCAACATTTCATTATTATTATATACATCTCATGTATGCACCATTATAAATCAGTGTTTAAAATTAAATTATTTGTTGTGTGGTAGCTTATGCTGCTAACCTAGATCATCATCAGTTCATTTACCCCTAAACAAAGCATTTATGTGAATAAAAATGATACACATGCTCTTTTCCATTAAATTATCTTCAAATGATAAAATGATGAGATTTTCATTAGTTTTTAGTTCTTTGTGTGTGTGTACAAAAAAATCAGGACCATCTTTTCCTGCAGGTTTGTTCTTTTCTCAGCTATATTTTCTTTGCTATTTTCACATGAATCTCCCTTCATAATTTTTATTTTCTAAAATACCCGAAAACATCATTTTTTCTTAGTTATTATTTAAATGAGCTATATTTAGAAGCAAATGCAATGAGTTTCTTATAAGCTATGAGGGATTTTCACCTTTGAAAGTACACATCTGTTCTTTTCTATGTTGATGTGATGGTGGTAATAAAAATCTTTTTCGAAAAAATGCCTCAGAGCTCAAGATTTTACTTTTTTTAAATAATTCATAGGCAAAGCTTGTAACTGGTGCAAAAATAATTCTGCTGCTCAGATGCAAAGAAATAATGTTTGATGTTGAATAGCCCAGATTCTATTTTCTACTCATGGCTGCTATTTGAATAATGACACAGTCTAGATGCATAGCAGTTAAGTCTGTAAAAGATAGCAAGGTCACTATGAATTCTAGTAAGCTTTTGGTTTTTTCCAGCAGTCACTCAAGTTAAAATGACTCCTCATCAGTTTTCCCAGGTGGGGCAAGACACAAAGAGTACTACAGAACACCTAGATCAGATTAGCAACATTTGGGATCTTGTGCATTACTCCACCTCTCCTGCCCGGAAACAAACTAAACTCTTCTAATTTAGGAAAGGACTAAATAATGACAGTACAAATTAACTTCCACTAAATAGGACTCAAGAAAACTACTGTTGGCAGGATAGCTGCAGCTACCATGGAAAGAAACCAAAATATTTGAAAGGATTTGTTGTTGTTGTTGTTCTTGACTTTAGAGTGATTTGATTTTTTGTTGTGTTGTTGTTCTTGACTTTAGAGTGACTTCAGAGTAAAAAAAAACAAAACAAAACAAAAACCAGAGCTCCAGATGTAATGCCAACAAAAACCACTCAAGGTTTACTGGCCTAAACCGGTACATCATGCCTTTTTTTTTTTCTTTTTGCCATCCAAACCCATACCCTTAAAAATGCTAATGCTATTAAATGGACTTGTGAACTACTGCACAGTAGAGTTTCTCTACTGGCTGTACTAGGAAATAGTAACAGCTAGAGAAACTTGCCACTATCTAAGGTGTATCACTTCCTATATGCTGCATGGGCTGGGGAGATAGCACAGCAGGTAGGGCATTTGTTTGCCTTGAACGTGGCAGACCCTAGTTTGATTCCTCCGTTCCTCTCATAGAGCCCTGCAAGCTACGGAGAGTATCTCGCCAGCAGGGCAGAGCCTGACAAGCAGCTACCCATGGCGTATTCAATCACAATCATGATCATGAAATCCCGTTAATCATCGATTTCTCCAGCGGGCTCAGTAACCTCTCCATCGCCCTTTCCCTGAGATCTTAGAAGTACTCGGTCCTCCCAATGATGTCATATTGGAGGCTCTTTCAGGGTCAGGGGAATGGATCCAGCTTGTTACTGGATTTAGCATATGAATACACCATGGGAAGCTTGCAAGGCTGTCCCATGTGGGCAGGAAACCCTCCCAAGCTTGCCAGTTTCTCCCACAGGGAGAAGTAGGCTACAAGATATTGCTTCTGGGAGCTTGCTTTTAAGTCTCTGGATGTTGGTCGTTGATGGAATTACACGCACCTGGGTTCCTCTGCCGGTACCTTCATGCATGAGGCCTGTCCGAACGTGTGGAGAGGGGCCTTGAGCATGGATGCAGCTAGGTTCCGGTGGTCTTCGGCCGCCGGGAGCTCTGCTCGGGGTGGGAGGGAAGCTGGAGCCCATCCCCTCTGAGGGGCTCCGGGGAAGACAGCCAGCGTATTCAATATGCCAGAAAAAAACAGTAACAAGTCTCACGTGGAGACGTTACTGGTGTCTCTAGAGCAAATCGATGACAACGGAATGCCAATGATACAGTGACAGTGATATGTTGCATCGTTTAATCCAATCACTCATTTTGCAATAACAGCACAAATCAAAATAACATAAGTCCCATATTTATGCCAACCATGTGCAAGACCATAAGAATTAACAATAGCATTACAGAAGCTTATTATAAGCTAAATATTTATGAGGATGTTTTTAACCTTGCTATTTATTATTTATCTAATGAAAGCCAAATTTTTCCATTGTTCAAGTTTCATCAACACCTTCAGGCTGAGGATCTTATCAGGCAAGATGAAATTCCAGGAAACTAGATCATACCCTAGGTATTACTGAAACTCAGGCTTGCCAGAGGTTCATAATTTACAAGTAGGGAGCCATTGAGGCACTGAAAAAAAAAAATCTCCTACTGAAAAGGTAATCATCTGAATCTCAGTCTAAGATAAGAGGCTCATTCATTGTCCATAGGTTAATATAATATTTTGAAAACGGCATGTGGCAGAGTCAATACATGTGACCACTTGCTGATATAACTCCCCACCCCATGACACAGAGAGAAAAAAAAGTGAACATAGTAAAATAAGAAGAAAAACTTGAGTGCCCAAGTATTTTTGCTCCCAATAGCAATAACATAGCTATTCACTCACTGTGCAAATTAATTAAGTTCAGTCTTTTAACAATGGATCAGCTTATATTGAATAACTCCTCAGTTAGCTGAGGATAAAAATAAGAATTGTGTTGCAAACAAAACCCTGAGAGACAGTTTAGAGAATATTAAAGGAAGAAGGGGTCTCAAAAGACAACATCTAAACTAATATATCAAAACATTGCAGAATTAAATAATAAGCAACAGTAATAAAATTACCGGAAAATTAAGTAACAATTTAATAACAAGATTTTATTTAGAATTTCCTTCTTCGTATAATGAATAAAAAGTGAGAACTCTGAGAAAGAGATTTGGAATTTTTGGTGTTTTGTTTGTTTGGTTTGGGGTCACACTGTGCTCAGACTTACTCTTGACTCTTGCCCAGGGATCACTCCAGGCATACTGAGGGGAAGATACAGAGTGCCACAGATCAAACCCAGGTGGGCTACATGCAAGGCAAATAACATGCCTACTGTACTATTACTCCAGCCTCTGTTTGTCTTCTTGTAATATTTGGAGGATTTGCAAGATTCAGTATCAATTTGACATGACATTCAAAATAAAAACAAACTGGGTCATGTCCAACTGTAAAATTTTTTTAACATGTTCTTGGGGGAAGGAGGTTGGAGTCATACCGGTAGTGTTCAGGGACTATTCCTGGTTCTATATTCATCAGTCATTTCTGGCACTATATGCAGTGCTGGGGATCAAACAGGAGGCAGCCAGATACCCCTGTGTGATCTCTCTAGCACCCTGTAGTGTACAAATGTTAGGTCACTAGTTACTGTTATAACTTCAGGGCAAATCTGAAGTAAATATTTACAGACAATAATCACTGTTTTTCTACAACTAAATGAATTCTAGTCCCACTATTCCACACAATCAAATGAACCCTGTCACTGTCCACAGCCACCACTACTCAACACCTTAGAAAAAGGAAGAGTTCTCAAAACCAGCCAGCATAATATTTCTTTGGAGTCAAATGAAAGTGTCCATAGATACTGACATTTATACACCAAAAGATAGATAGCCATGTCTGTTCTTGGACATTACCTATAGCAGAAACCAAGAAGCAGCTGAGCTAACCTACCTTTTTGACTATCTTTAGCAATCACTCTCTCTCTCTCTATGCCTTCAAGTAAACTTCCTGAATTGAGAACTGTAAGAGACATCTTCACCTGAACCTCTTGAATACCATAGATATCATCATTTTATTGAAGAAAACACTAAAGTACCAGTTAGTTAGGGTACTAATCCTCAAATACATACTTTACAAATAGTAGAGTATCATTCTTTGTCTTCTGACTTCAAGTTAATATCTTCCCCTAAAGAGCAGGCAAAAAATGAAAGTTTCTTGGACATGTCCTCATTTTCATACCATCATGAGGAATTAAGAAAAAAAATTGTTTAAAAGAAGAAAAGAATGGAACTGCTTTCTTTTCCCCTAGAGAAATTATTTCAAAATTTAGGTCAATCCTCAACGAAAAATGATTTGTGTTTATATGAGGCAGCATACATGTAAGTATGCATAAACATAATGGAGCAAGGCATTACTATAAGAATATAGGTAACTTGAATAAAACATTAGAAATATTTTAATTCATTTGAGAACATAAAATTAGTTATAAGCTCTTTTCAATGAATTGGAAATCTATTCCATTGATTTTTTTCAATATTACTGTAAGAAAATTAATTCATCTATCAATCATTACTTGATCTAGTAATGCAATAATTTTCTAAAGCTGATAATATAAGAAAATAGACTTGCTTTAAACATCTTAACTGCATTTAAATCATTTAAATCTATAATGTAAGTCAGTTTGCTCTTTCAATTTAGGGACCATAGAACAGTTAATTAATCACTCAACTGCTAACAAATGTTACTCAGGCTTCACTTGGCAATTATGTGGTCACTCAGAGAATCAAAGGCAATTAAGTAGCTGATCAATGAGTTCTTCTCTTCAAGGGATAATAAGGACTCCAAATTTTTATCTCCTATTCTTCTAAATAAGTTAAAGATAACATATTTTTTATCAGTATTTGAGGTTCAAAAGACTTGAAACGCCAATACCTTTTTCGAGTCTTTAATATAGATTAAATTCCATGTGTTAATGATCATATCTACAACATAGCAATGCATTAAGTCTTAGAAACCAGAGTGAGGGAGAAAAAAATCCCCCTTACTGAATAAGATAACCAAAGCAGACCAATAGCTAAGCAATTATTCAGTCGACTGAAAACAGCAGTGTGCTGAAACTGCACAGCTCTGTTTTTCTAATCTATACATTATTTTAAATCCCTTGTAAAAAGATTTCAATAGGATTTCAAACAATGGTTTTCAAACATTCAGGTAGAAGAATATTTCTGCTGGCTACTGATACCTTTATGAACTCCCGAGTTAAACCACTTCTATGGATCACAGAGTGCTTTATAGTTTCCCCAAAGAAAGTGAATCTGTTTGAAATATGAGTATTTAGAAAGTTCACCTCTCTTTTGGAATGGAGTCAAAGACGAGAGCAGAGTGGAGTAGCAGGGGTTTCCATCCTAAGCAGGCTTTGAAAATTAAAAGCACAGAGGTATATGTGCTTGTATTATATAGTCACAGTAATAAAGATAATAAAACATGTCCAAAGGATGAGTGACATGAACAATTTCACAAGCCTCATATCTATCCCCAGACTTTTTTTCAAGTGACTTTGCTTTGCAATAACCTATTCCTTTGCACATTCCCTATCAGTGCACGCTACAAGCCTTTTGCTAAAATAGGGAGCTAGGAATTCTGAGTTTTGTGACAGGTTTGATTGCAAAACATTTTACTGTAGGGGCTGGAGCGAGAACACAGTGGGTAGGGTATTTGCCTTGCACGAGGCCGACCCAGGTTCAATTCCCAGCATCCCATATGGTCCCCTGAGCAACGCCAGGGGTGATTCCTGAGTGCAGAGCCAGGATTAACCCTTGTGCATTGCCGGGTGTGACCCAAAAGTTTAAATACATACAGTTAGAATCAATGCAAGTGTATGAGAAAAGCAGAAATAATAAATTAACAGCTCAGAGTTGACTACTTAAACTTGCAGCATTGGAGTAGGTTTTAGAGTCTTTCCTAGGAAACATCATTAGGATGAACTATTTGTGAAAGTGGTGCATGAATGACACAAGACTTCTGTTACAAAGAAATTATAAAGCCGGCAGTGCCACACTTCAATTACCATTTTCTCAACAGTCAACACTTTATTGAACTGATCTAGTACTAAAAGACATCAGAATAACAGGATAACAGAATCTTTTGTTGAATTTTCTCTACCGTAATGTTAACACTAGTTTAATTAAACTCAACTGTCATGATGATACATTAACATAATGTGAAAGGGTCCATAATCTACTTAATACTAAATCTTTTATTCACCTGAAAAGCTGGATACATTCTAAACGCTTGTGTATATGCATGAGAAGAAGCTAAAGTTGACCTAGATTTTACATTTGTCACACCTGATATTTGACGCATGGTAACTTATTTTTTATTCTTTATAACTTTATGTGGACAACTGAAACTGCTTTTGTTTCTTGTTGGTATATATCTGTAAGAAAGCTGAAAAGTTTTATTGGATTCTGGGTTCACATTTTGCAATACTTCACCAATGTGGAGGTCCTTACATTATTTCTGATAAAGGTACCAAATCCTCCATTGCTTTAAAGATCAATCGCTCAAAAAAATTTAAAAATCAAAATAATGGTGATGGGATTGTTATTGAAATATTGAATGTCAGCTATTAATGTGAACTACCTTATGAAAATCAAATTTTAAAATAAAAAAATCAATCATGCACTATTAAATGTTTATGACTATTCATATTAGAGTATTAAACTAGAAACAAGTCATGCAAAGATTAACCTAAGTTTCTTTATCGAAAAAAATTATCAACAAAGTCAAGATGAATTTAGCATTAAGAACTAAAAAATAAAGACTTTTGATTAAAAATCTTATATTTTATATAACATACAAATAGCACTCACAATTTATAAAATGTCCCTTCACATGACCTACAATGGGAATAAGAAAAAAGGAATGACTTCCAATTTTGTGAAGCTATACTTTCAGCTTATATATAAGAAAGCACTGAGTTTTAAGAATTGTTTTAAGATAACACCTAGGACAGTGAATAACTCTAAAAATCCATGAAAATTCTGAGATTATGTCAGATACTTCAAATAGTTATAAAAGCTATAGAATCTTCAGAATGCAAATCAAGCAGTAACTCTAAAATTAACAGAATTTGCATTTTAGTTAAAATTTCACCACTCTTCCTTATAAGTTTAAAGTGCTCTATTCAACCTGAGTCCTGGAAAAAAATTTTAAAAAGGAAACTTTTTTTAAATTAAAAATTCTTTTGTAAATAACTTGCATTCTAACAGTAACTGCTGAGTGCATGTGAATGTTTACATTCCTCACTGATGTTATGAAATTATACAAGTGATAAAAGAAGCTGAACTGATATTTAACTCCCCAAATCATACCGACTTTAGTATTGTCTCTAGCACAAAATAAAAAACAAAAGTTGACCTCTCTATATAGTGAATCTGTATAATAAGCATATCTGAATAATCCTGAATCTATCTTCTTATCAGCTAGTAAGCTTTACAAAATTTTTGTCTTGTTCTATAAACCATAACCAGTCATAAAAAGAATCTTGACATGTTATAATTGACATGTTAGAAGTATACATGGTGAGAGGGGAAAAACCAACGTAATATTAATGCAACAGAATATTAGAATATTAAACCAAATAAAACTCTTTTGGGTGAAGTCTGAATATATATAATGAATTATTTTATTTTATTTTATTTTGCTTTTTGGGTCACACCCAGCAATGCTTAGGTGTTACTCCTGGCTCTGCACTCAGGAATCATTCCTGGCTGTGCTTGGGGGAACTATATGGGATGCTGGGATCGAACCCGGGTTGGCCACGTGCAAGGCAAACACCCTACCCGCTGTACTATCGCTCCAGCCCCTACAGTGAATTATTTTAATAGCACTTTTTCTTTGGGGGAGGGCCACACTAGCCACTGCTCAAGGTCCACTCCCAGCTCTGTGCTCAACAATCCCTCCTGTGGGCCAAGGGTAAGCAAGTGCTCGACCTGCTGTAGTGTGGGCCTTCAACAGGACTTTTAAACTGTATATCTTTATATATATTAAAAGAGGCCATGAGGCTGGAGCGATAGCACAGCGGGTAGGGCATTTGCCTTGCACATGGCCAACTTGGGTTGGATTCCAAGCATCCCATATGGTCCCTTGAACACCGCCAGAGTAATTCCTGAGTGCGTGAGCCAGGAGTAACCCCTGTGCATCGCCGGGTGTGACCCAAAAAGCAAATGAATAAATAAATAAATAAGCTATACTTTTAGTAGGTAGTAGAAATAAAAGAAAGCATCTGAAGTCAATGAAGTTGATGGTGATCTTTCTCCTGTGAAAGAGGAATGGAGCTCGTATGAATGGCTGTTAATAGTAGCCTCCCCGATAGTTTCCAAGGGGACTTTAGACATCCCTCTGCAGTGAACAATCAAGCTCTAGCTTCAATTGCCAGCTCACCCCCAATCTAGGCTCCACAAAGGTATAAGGGGATGCCTCTGAAAAGTCCCGGAGCACAGTGGCTAGAGCTCACATTGGCAAGGCATCACATCCTACAGCACAAGGAGCACTTGATTATGACCTTACACAGGGCAAAGTTTAACTTCCCTGGTTGCCAGAATAGCCACATCTCCAAGATGATCCACATCTCATATTAGCTTGTATAATTTGAGTAAACTTGAAGGTATGGTGGCTGAAATGTGGTTCAGTCCTTATGGCTATCGGGTAAATCATTCCTAATCCTTGTTCCACAAACAGCCCTCATACTCCTGAGAGTTTCAGCACTGTTCTCTTTTTAGATATGGCTATCAATAAATCCCACTTCCTGTACAAAAGGGGAGTGGAAATATAAGAAAGCATAACATAACTTTATATCTGAGATGCTTTCTTATAGTTATAAGCTTATAATTCTAACAAAAGTGATATAATCTTAAACACTGACTCACAATTTAGGCATTTTGATGAATATTTACTGTATTTGCAAAGCATACAATGAGAGTCTAGATTATAGAATATATCATTTTAATAAAATCACATGCAATGCAGGGAAAAATCATATCATTCAGGTTTATTTATTCTTTTCATTTATTCCTTAAATAAATAAGGATTTACTGACTACTGATTTTTTTTGAAAAACTTCACCTGAAGAGGTCAATAATCCAGAGATTTTATTTTCAATATTAATTTAAGCATAATTAAGTTAGCTATTCTTATGACAAAAATTCCATTTTCCCATTTGCCAGAATGACATAAGGTGCTATAGAGGACTTACTTGGATTTAATACTAAAATAAGCCATTTTTTTTTCTAGAAGCAACTCAGTCACCCAAAATTTTAAACACGAGTTTAGCTACTGGATAATGTTGAGCAAATTCTTTAACATCTCCCCAGATGTTAAGTTTCTTCAGATAATATACATTTATAATTCAGTAGCTTGTCATGAGAAGGCATTCCTCAAAACACTAGTACCATATCACCCGAAAGTGCTGTTTAGTTTCAATGCTGTTTAGTTTTAATTTTGAAACAAACTTCTTAGGAAAAATCCTGATATATAGATGATATTAAAAATACCCACCCTATTAAAGGTGTCCTAATTTCATATCATTTTTAAAGACAAAAATCTGAGCTTGAATAGTAAAGAATATAATTATAAAGTTTACAACTTATAGAATTCTAAATGCTTCTTTGAAATTCATTTTAAAATAAAACTAATGATGAATATTATTTTCAAAGGATGCCTCTGATATTTCTTGGATAAGAAGATTCATATACACTATCAAAATAACCGTAGTTTGGTTCGGAGAAAAAGTTTCAAGTGTTTTTATGTGTTTGGCTTATTACACATATACTCTTACTGATTAAGAGATTCATTATTTTTACTTAATATATATTTTTACTTAATATATCCCATCAACGGCCAACATCCAGAGACTTAATATATATATTTTTTACTTAATATATCCCATCAACGGTTAACATCCAGAGACTATAAAACCAAGCTCCCAGAGGGGCGACATCTGATAGCCTAGTTCTCCCTGTTGGAAAACCTGGCAAGCTACTGAGAGTTTACTGCCCGCACAGGAAAGAGCCTGGCAAGCTCCCCGTAGTGTATTCATATGCCAAAAACAGTAACAATGATAGGTCTCATTCCCCTGACCATGAAGAGTCTCTAATGCGGTATCATTGGGAAGAAAGAATAAAGAAAGGCTGCTAAAATCTCAGGGTTAGGATGAATGGAGACGTTACTGGGCTCACTCGAGCAAGTCCATGATCAATGGGATGAAAGTGACAGTGACAGTGAATATATTATGAATTTATTTGGGGGAAGGAGTTTGGATCACATTCATCTTTCTTCAGAGCTTACTCCAGCCTCTGTGTTCAGGGATCACTCCTGGTGGTACTTGAGAGACCATCCCTGGTACAGAGGATCAAGCTAGGGTTGGCTGTATGCAAAGCAAGGACCTTAACTTCTACATTATC
This sequence comes from Sorex araneus, assembly GCF_027595985.1. Taxonomy (NCBI): domain Eukaryota; kingdom Metazoa; phylum Chordata; class Mammalia; order Eulipotyphla; family Soricidae; genus Sorex; species Sorex araneus. The sequence continues at coordinate 87,362,204 of NC_073303.1, read as the reverse complement.
TCTCTAGCCCCAAGCTATTCATTATTAAAACAAAAATACCGTATAATACTCTTTAGACTAAGAAAGTTCCTATCATTTCATATGTTACAATAAGAAAATATTTATTTCCCATAAAACAGTAATGACTTGAAATTCCTAGTGAAAAGATGAACTGAACACATGGTTTGTATTTGTCCATATTCTGTAGCAATCTCCCTCTCCACCGTACTGCCCAACAGATCTCAGCAGGTTTGTCTGGGAAATATATTGGTCTGCCTCAACCAGAAAAAACATAAAACATAATCTTGACTATTGTTCCTTTTATAAGACTAATAACTCAGTTTCTTATATCCAGAGATGTACTCTTTATAACATGTTCTGTTCTATACTGACATTTTTATACCATTATTCTTTAAGTGTCATACGTTTCCAATGGCTTTAGAGTAAGAGTTATTGCTCAGGAGTCGCCACTTCCCTTATGGAATCTAGGGAGTTTGGATCAATGTGTATATGGCATTGTGAACACATGGTGCATTGCTGAAGAATGTGAACCTTATCACATGTTTGGAAATATTCAAATACCTAGTCTATTTAAAATTTAAAATAACAACAAAAACATTATTTTGCATGTCACTTTTCTCAGAATTACAAAGACCAAGCAATATCCTTGCCTCTTTTATGTGACTGGGGCTGGAGCGATAGCACAGAGGTAGGACGTTCGCCTTGCAAGCAACCGACCCGGGTTCAATCCCTCTACCCCTCTCGGTAGCCCGGCAAGCTACCCATGGTGTGTTCAACATGCCAAAAACAGTAACAACAAGTCTCATAATGAAGACTTTACTGGTGCCTGCTCGAGCAAATCAATGAGCCACGGGATGACAGTGACAGTGACATTTTATGTGAATAATATTTTTTCTTAGGTCCGAAATATACTTTTTCAAGAACAGTATATTTATACTTGCATTAAGTATTGTTTTCCAATTTTTATATGAAAAACAAAATTAAATATTATATTCTTAGAAAAAAGTGACAGGGAATGGTGAATATGCAGTTTGATCAATTACTTGAACTTTGGAGTCAATCCGCTGCCTGGAGTTCCTTGCTCAGTGTGTGAAAATGAACGCCAAAATGATCTAACAAAACTTCCCAGCATTTTAATGTTACATATGCTTAGAGTAATTTATTTTAATTATTAATCAAATACTTACATTATAATACCCATAAATAATTTAAGCTATAATTAAGTCTATTATAAACAGCTCATGAATAAGTATGAATACCAAAGTCATTAGTGTATAGGAATGGTGGCTTTGTGTACTCTTTTCTCTGGCAGAAAGAAAACAAGAAAACATTAAACTGAACAACAACTTTATGCTATATCCCGTATGCCCTAACGTCACAGACCACAGCAGTTACAATTGTGCACTTACTGGAAATGGTCTCCAAAATTTGAATCACATAATTTAAAATAGTCAATGATGAAAATGACAAGTTTAGAGATTCACATTCAAACTATGATAGAGACAAATACATGGTTTGGGAAATATGATTAGCAACTTTACCAGGAATAATAAACAACCAAACACAGTTTTGAGAATACTGATGATGAACTCATTATAACTTTGAAAAATGAAGTTTCCTCACTACAATATAAATATACTCCTCTAAATATACACTTTCATAAATTACAGAGATGCTCTCTGCCATGTATCAATAAGTCACCACAAGGGGCTACAGAGATAGCACAGCAGGTAGGGCATTTGCCTTGCATGCAGCTGATCTGGGTTCAGTTCTCAGCCTCCCATATGATCCCCTGAGCACTTCCAGGATTAATTCCTGAATGCAAAGCCAAGAGTAACCCCTGTATAATTAAAAAAAGAAAAGAAAAAAAGTCACCACAAGCTCACAGACTGTAAGGTGGATAATAAATAAATAAATAAATAAATAAATAAATAAATAAATAAATAATTTTAAAAAATGAAAAATTATTGAATCCTCTGGATCACTTTACTGTTTTCCAAGGACATTTCTTAGATGGTATCAAGTTCACTGAAATAATGCGACCATCAGTTTTCTGGCTCAGGTTGAACACTCCCTGAGTTGATTCAACCACTAGCCTTGCCGTGAACTCCAAAAGGAGGGCTGTCAGATTGGCTGCAAACAGACCCTATGGGGCAGGCACGGTGGTAAGCCAATAGGCTCCCAACTCTTGGATCAACAGCACTACACAGGGACCGGATAAACTTATTGCTAATCTTGAGGCACACAGGAGGGCTTTTTTTCTACCTATACCACTCAAAACGTCATTTTTTTCAAGTCTGAGCTTGTGAGGTAAGAACCAGTTTCCAATTCATCTTGCCCTCCTGTTCAACCCATTAACACCAGTCAGCTGCAGAGCTCCAGGTAGCAGGAAAAGCTGCAGGCAGGAGGCCAGAACTGGGAGATCAGGACTCAAATACTGTAACCACAGCAACCACAGACTTTGAAGACAAATGAACTGCACCGAAGGAAAAGGCCAGACGTCTATCCCACTACTTAAGGGTAACTGAATTCATGATAAAGATGTCATGAGAAGGAGATGTTTGATTCCTAACTCACACCTTAGTGAAAACCAGTTGATGATTGGGGGCTTGAATCATTTAAAACATTATATACTGGAATGTCATTTCAAAATGGAGAAGGCAAGAGCCAGAGATATGGTACAAGGGTGAAGGTGCTTACATTGCATCTTGCAGAACTCAGTTCAAATCCCCAGTACCACACATGGTCCTCCAGTGCAGAGTCAGAGCCAGGAACAGCCTGTGATCACCCAAGGTGTGGTCTAAAGCACCACATCCACCATCCCCATTCCTTACCCCTCCCCTGACCGAGCAAAGGAAACGGATAAGGTCTTACTAAGTATAACACAAAACCCTCTCTTAAGGTCTGAATTTTTTTCCCAAATAAGCAAGTGGGTCTGCATTCCTAACACTTTATCAGTACTGCCTAATCTACAAACCCTGTCTGTCACATGCTGCAACTTTAAACAGACCGCACAGGACAATATCTAAGGATCAGAGAGCAGTGCTCTCTGTATAACCTTCTGGAAAGATATTGGCAACACAACACTTGAGTTACCTCTTAGAAATCCTCAAATATCATAATAAATGAATAATAATAAGAAAGTGGTTGCCAAGAGACATCACGATAAGGACACAGTTCATAACATTGTGTTTGCTGAAAAGATAACAATATTTTGCCAAATTTACTATAAAGATAAAATCATGATATCAAGATGAAATATATAAATTAAAATTTTCAAATTTTTCATTGTAAATTTTAGAAAACCATAAACCTTAAGAATTACAGGTAGGGGCTGAATAGGTTGTATAACAGATAGGGTACGTGTCTTGCATGTAGCCAAGTTGGGTTTGATTCCCAGCATCCCATGCGCCATCTGTTACACACACACACACACACACACACACACACACACACACACACACACACATACACACACACACACACACACACACAGCATTACCAGAAGTGATTCCTGAATACAGAGCCAGGAGTAAGCCCTCAGCATTGCTGGTTATGTCCAGCAAACAAACAAAAATTTACATATACCCCTGAAATGAAACTGAAATGACCCTGTAGTAAAATTATTGATACTAAAATTGTAAAGGATTCTTTACAATGTCCCTGGGACTATAGTTGTTACTAACCTCTGGTATTAAAAAGGAAAGAAAAACAGAGTCCTGGGGTAACAGTATTTTTTTTTTCCTGAAAGAAGGAAGAAATTTTATATTATGGAAACAGAGGACAATTTTTTTTTTTGCTTGTTGAGTGTCACTCATTATATGAAAGATATGCCCATCACTTAAAAAATTTCCATGCTATATTAAATGAAAAATCACCTCCACCTATTTAGAAAATACTAATGAAGGGGCTGGAGCGATAGCATAGCGGGTAGGGCGTTTGCCTTGCACTAGGCCAACCGGGGTTCAAATCCCAACATCCCATATGGTCTCCTGAGCACGGCCAGGAGTAATTCCTGAGTGCAAAGCCTGTGCATCGCCGGGTGTGACCCAAAAAGCAAAAAAAAAAAAAAAGTATTAATGAAGCACTTTAGAAAGTGCTTCACGTTTGAAAGTTCCATTTGAGAAGATACTGGAAGGAGCCAACACCATTGGGTATTTGCAGTAACTTGAATATCTCCATTTTAATTGATCACTTGGAAGAGTAAATATGGTCATGATAAACTGAGAAGATTTCAAAAAAGGATAAACTGATTTTACACAATAGATAACATAGAAAAACTGGTTCTCACGTTTACTAATGTAAGAATCTGAAACTTATCCCTAGAGAATGAGTCTATTGCTATCTTTCAGGGGGAGGGAGATGGCTCAAAAGGCTGAAGCATATGGCTTTCGTCTGAGAACCCAAGGTCTGATTCCTGGTGCTCTATGGTACACCTGGGCATCGCCAGAACAGCCATAGAGTATCACTGAGGTGGGTTCCAAAACACCCCCTTCAAAAGCAGGATATCTTTGGATTTTTGTTTGAAGACATTAATAAATGTATATCAGCAGAAATATTTTAAACATAAAATAAGATGTATGTTACCAAATGTTCTGTTGCTAACAACTATCCATCTTACTTTAAAAGTTCATGTACAAAGAGCTGACATTTACTACACCTCTGATATTAAGTCCTTTTCATGTGTGATCTACAGATGGTGAGTGAAAGGCAAAATGTCATAATACACACCTCTTGGGTAAGTTGTGAGAATTTGAAAATAATTATTAGGTGAAAGAAATAATGTCTGAGACATAGAAAACAGTCAATAGATATTAATTCTTAATATATTATTTATCTATGCTAGAAACACTGAATCAATCTTGCTCAAGTGTGGCTATGATTTCCCTGAGTAGGAAAACTGTTTCCTTCACTCTCTTCACTATAGCACAAATATAAAATCTCTCCCACCCTCTCATGATCCTTGGCAACAGCACTCAACCTAGCAAAAACAAAACTATTAGTATATGAATTACATATTTATATGTCATATAAATCATCAATGAATGATGGGAAAATAGATGCTGAGTTTTGCAAATGCATATTTTAATAGCTTCCCTGTTCTATATTTCCTATGCGTAATTCTTTAAGAATGACTTGCTTTACAAAGAACTTCAAAAACCAACCACAAGGATAAGAGAGAGAAGGTACATGCCTTGCACGAAGCAAGCGCCACTTCAATCCCTTCACTACATATGGTCCCATGACACCTGGAGGTCCCTACGTACTGCTGTGGAAGCCCTAAGCAATTTCTCATCAGAGGTCCTGGGCAGTACTTCATCCTTGGCCTCTTACCGTAAGCCTCTGACTCAGTTGACTGAGCATGTTCCAGGAAGGACCCCCACGGGTCTCCTGAGTACCACTGGAGAAGCCCTCAGAACCAACTCCAAAAAAAAGAACTTTAACAAATTTTAAGTGCCTTGGGGCTGGAGCGATAGCACAGCAGGTAGGGCAGGTAGGGCATTTGCCTTGCATGCGGCCAACCCAGGATCGATTCCCAGCATCCCATATGGTCTCCTGAGCACGGCCAGGGGTAATTCCTGAGTGCAGAGCCAGGAGTGACCCCTGAGCATCTCTGGGTGTGACCCGAAAAGCAAAAAAATAAATAAATCAATCAATAAATTTTAAGTGCCTTTATCAATTACCATCAAAATTATGATCAGTATCACCAATGATTAGCAATGATTATTACAGCAAACTATTCTTTCTTTTTATTTTATTTTATGTTGTTATTTTAATGAATCACCGTGAGATACAGTTACAGACTTACAAACTTTCGTGATTGCATTTCGGTCATACAGTGTTCGAGTATCCATCCCTCTACCCGTGCCCATTCCCCACCACCAATATTCCCAATATTCCTTCCGCCACCCTACCCCTTCCCACCCTTTGCCTCTTTGGCGGGTAAATTCCCTCTTACTCTCTCTCTCCTTCTGGAAAACTATTCTTTTGTTTTGTTTTGTTTTGTTTTGTCTTGTTTTTGGGTCACAGCCGGTGGCGATGCACAGGGGTTACTCCTGGCTCATGCACTCAGAAATTACTCCTGGCAGTGCTCGGGGGACCATATGGGATGCTGGGATTTGAACCCAGGTCGGCCGCGTGCAAGGCAACTGCCCTACCCTCTGTGCTATTGCTCCAGCCCCCATGGAAAACTATTCTTTCATGTGCTAACAGTTACCCTGTAGCTACAAAGAATTCAGGTTGCACTCCTCCAGGGGCTCCTAATCCTTCAAAGATCATCAGCAGAACTAATGCTTTGAATATTATTTGGAAACCTCTAGAGCTTGCACTCTGGAACGTGGAGTACAGACAGGTTGGTGGCCTTTTGGGGTGGGGGGTGCAAACAGAGGCATCATGTTTGGTCAATTTCATATCAATACAACCATCCTGTGTTTTCTTTAAAAAGCCATTTCTTGACACACTGTTTTACTTGTTTAGAAATGTAAAGAAAAACCTAATTAAGCAGCTAAGCGTATCCTCTCGTATCTACCCTCCAATTTGTTAAGAAGGAGCAGAACTGTGAGGACTGGCTGAAAGCTGTAACCGCACTTGGAGACTGCAGCAACTCATCGGCTGAGATTAAGGAAGATGCTGGGTGACTTTCTAGAAGGGCTGAGATGGGGGAAAGCTTGGCTCTCCCACCGCCTCAGAACCAAGTATGACAGAGAGACAGAACCAAGTATGTTTTTCAGGACTACTTTCTCAAACACATCAGAGAAGTGGAGCAAAAAAATGGCAAGCTCAGCTTACTTCCACTGGCCAAGAATGAGCAAGCAAATCCCCAAGGGAGCAGAAGGAAGCTGAGATCAACCCCTGCCATGTAGCAGGATAAAATGGATCCACATGTCCCACAACTGCAGGGGTAGCCTTGTGAACAACCCAGCCCACCCACCCCACCCCTGCCTTGCTCTTTCCCAAGAAAGACAGTCTCATGCTCATAATCACAAAGAAGGTTCCAGCTAATAAGAGTGACACCCAGGAGTGTTCACCCTTAATCTCATGCTAGCAACCTTAGTGGCAGTGACTGTCCCTGATAGTGTCTCTGATCTAGTTTGACTGCAACCCTTGTAGGTCAACTAGTTTGTTGCAGCTTTCCCCTCTCAGTAATGCTGTCCCTCAGAGCCACCCTCGAGCTGTAATCCCTCAGCCCTCACCCCACTCTGTGGTTTTCAACCACTGATCTGCTACCTAGAGCTGGGCCATGAGCATCAAAAGACTGAAAGGCCTGGGAGACCGTTCAGCAAGCAGAATACATACTTTGCATGCAAGAGACACTGGCTGCATCCCCATCACACAAGGTCCCCCAAGCACCTTAGTGAACCACTCCCAAGCACAGAGCAGGGAGTAACCATGGAACACCCCAGGCTGTGGCCCCAAACAAACAAACAGAAAAGAATTCATAAAAGGTTGAAAGCCGCCACACTATCCAGTGCTATTTGTTTGGAAGAAACAAACAAAACCTAGGCCATGTTTTGAGTGTCAATTAAGAGTGCCCCTTGAGAACGAAATAAAAGAGTCCAGAATATGAAGAAAACCCACTCTCAGTCTTCAGTTTAAGTCAACATGCATCACATGAGTATCAACTCCTAAGTAAGGTAAGGAGCTGGATCTTTCTAGCAAGCAGTAGGCTGGAAAAGAGTGCCCTCAGGAGTGGAGAATAAGAATCTGACCAAAGAGATGCGATTCACCGTGGCTTTGGTGCACTGGCAGCTTTCTGTTAGATTGTAGAGGGCAGGAGGTAGAGGTATTTTAAGTAAATAGTAAATATGGGTAACTGCAGAACTAAGAGCCTGCTCACTGTAATAGTTTTCTAAAGTATAAAAAGGAGCGAACTTCAAAAGCACGGCATCTTTTGATTTCCCTTCTCCCATGTCTGTCACCAGATTAAAATTAAATTAAATAAGTGCACGTACAGGTTTCCTTTGTAAGGAGACTGAGAAGGTGGGGCTCTAAGCCTCCACAAAGATCAAGAGAATCCCTGGAGACTCCCCTTTCCAAGCATGGGGAGAAAATATAATTGGGAAGCAGAGAAAAAAAGCAGAAAAAAATTATTGTTCTAAAAATGATCTTATGAAATATTACCTATTTAGTAAAGATACAAAGCAGGGGGAGGGAAGAAAAATAACTGGCGATAAATGTATCTCCTCTGAACAATATGAATACTAATGTTTTTTTTTAGCCCATAGAGTAGTCCACTGTAAAATTAGATAACACCGATTTATATTATTATTTGAGAAAGAATTCCGTATCAGGAGGCCCATATTTCAATGCAGAAAGGATTACATTATTTGTCAAAGAAAACACATTACTCTTTGAAAAACAGAAAAGTTGACCTTGGCAAACAGTAAGTGAAATTGTTCCCTACTTGATTTCCCTTATATGCCATGCGTGGGAGAGCACATATTTAGTGCTGCTTTGTGGCATTGTTTCAAAAGAACTCTCATTATTGTAGCCACAAATGAGGAGGGAACATCTAGAAAATACTTCACATTACAGTGTAGGGACGTGAATTCTTATTTCCACCCTTTATGTTCCAAAGTAAGAGTCCTTTAGAAAGAAAACCGTCACCTATATTTTAATAGCAATTAGGTACTGGCTTAAATTTGTTTATTTTCTTTTCTCCCCTCTCAATAGAGCCATTGTTTTTCCTTACTTAGAGACAAACAAAAATGAACATTTTTCTTTGATAAAATTGTGCAATAATTTCCCATTTGGGGAGGAAATGATACTGCTTTATCATTTAACTTGATTCTAAGGGAAGTTACTGCAACTATCATCATCCATAAGGAATGTTTAATTTTGTCAGTGCTACATTGTGCATCCTCATACTTGTAACTCTAATCAACAAATTTATTTATTTTTGTTAGAGGGCCACACCCAACTGCACTCAGGGATCACTCCTGGTGGTGCTAGAAGACCATAGGGGGTGCTGTGGATTGAACCCAGGTCTGTATTATATCTCCAGTCCTCAACAAATTTACTTACCCCAAATCATTCTTTTGCCCTTTCCTCGGTTCCCAATCTTACTACAACTTTTGTATAAAAATGTTGTTTTATATAACAGCAATTGACACAACTATTTATAAGGACCAGTTATTTTTCTGAAATAATCTTTGCATTCTATACCATTGGCAATCTCTGAAACTTTGCAAATGAGATATTACTGTAGTTCTTGCTATGAGGAAACCAGGATGCCAAGAGATTGACTATAAAAACGCCAGTGTCGTAAAACTTATAAGGGACAGATAAAGAATATTTATATTTGATAACCGGTGGTGACTGATGCTCTGTAATGGCAGTGTGCCTCATTGTTTAGGTCCCTTCATATTTTAGATTAAGAATGAGAAAATAAGTCACTCTTTACCAGGTAAATTGGGCTGGAGAGTTGGAGGGAAAGCATAATTGAAAAACACCATGCCACTTTTCATGCTGAATGACCTTCCGTTCTGTCACTCCCTACACAAAATCTACCGTAAAGTTCCATCTTTTTTGATTTATTGAGAAATGAGTCAGCAAGGATTATAGGAGATTACTAAGAGATTGTACCAATAAATGACAGATTGTAAGACAATGTAAAACTGAAGATGAAAACATTTTTTTTTCTCAAAATAGCAATCCAAATCTTCGAGTATGTGTGAGATCAAAATGTTATTAAATGACTGGATTAAGGTATTATGAATAGCAATGTCTCCACTTTCCCATTGTCAGTGTGGATCATCAACAAGAAGTGTGGTCAAGGCAGAGGGCACTGATATCTTTGAGAAAAGGCATTTGATTTTTTTTTTTAAGTTGATGACAAGCAATACCAGGAACCAATGTTTTGCCTTTGTTTTTATTTGTTTGCTTGTTCAAAGTGTCTGAATTTTCTTCAACCTTGTTCTAGATAAAGCAAGGCAAGGCCTCAAATCTTTTCATAATGTTAATGCGAGAGCTATAGGAACGCAGTATGTCAGCTCTGCCAGTTTAACGCCCGCCCGTTCTCATCAGTAGAGATAAACCCTCGTATACCCAAAACATGATGTTAGATTTAGTAAAGGTTTAGTAATTACTGGGCATTTCCTCTCTTTGATGGCTTCTGTTTGCTGTAATATCCTTTACCACAAATTTTAAATAAAATTTTAAAAATATTTATCCGGTAAAGCCCCACTCTCTTCCCCATCGTCCCTCCCTATTAGCAAAACTCCCAGCTGGCCTTTGAGACTCTTAACCAGTCTTACAGTTGGTTGCCAAGTGATCTCTTTGGAGGGCAGCAACTCCTTGAAGAAGACTCCTTCCTTCACCCTTGGGCACTGTGCCATTGAGCACTTCCCACACTTCCCTGAAAGAGTCATCCCAATAACCAGAAACTCCAAAGGTCTGCAGTTGCACCCTCTTATTCACCATCACCATGGAGAAGGGCAGCCCTGAAAAAAAGGGACCCTCTGCCAGAGCAGGAGACAGGGAGGAAGACAGAGATGCAGAATCTCTAATCCGTTGCCGTCTTTCCAGGTCTGTTTCTGGCTATGATGGATTTTTTTTAAAGTCTTCTTGTTTTGATACTCTCAGTAGCTTGCAGGGCTCTCCAAGAGGGGCAGAGGAATTGAACTCGGGTCTGTCGTGTGAAAGGCCACTGCCCAACCGCTGTGCTATCACTCTTTTGGGGGACTGGGACACCTGGAGATGCCTAGTGGGGGCGGTGATCACTCCTACAAAACTTGCATTGAATCCCACATTCTCATGATGCACTTTTATATTCGCTCTTTGACCCATCTGCTCAGCCTTCCACATCTTTCTAGAGAGAACATGTACTTTTTCTAAACCAAACATACTTAAAAGAAGACATGGTCCTGAATTTGGGGGATCTTCAACATGCATCTCAGTGCGGGGAGAGGCAAGGGAGGGATGCTAAATACCCTTGATCCCTTTTTAACAGAACTAAAATTGTTTGTTAAAACTGAAACCTAAGAGTAAAACAGAGAGAAGCTAAACAATACAAAAATATGCCGCATAGCAATCCCTTTTCTTCCTTTTAGTTCATGAATTCTCCTTTTCTTCCTCTCTCCCTTATTTTCTTTCTATTTCAGTTGCTATCATAAATCTTTCCTTTGTTTCTCCATAATTTTTTATTTGTCATCCACCATGCCATAACTGGGGGACTTAGGATGAACAGGACATATATATGTCCAGTTTTAAAGATTTAAAGTCAAAGGGAGTCCAGGGGTTAAGGTGCTTGCCCTGCACATGGTCAACTCCAGTTAAACCCTCTACACTGGCATTGGTCCCTGAGCAGTGCCAGGATTGGTCCCTGATGACAGGACCAGAAGTAAGCCCTGAGCACTGCTTACTCAGGTGTGATTCCCCTGAACAAAATTACATGCAAGAGCAGGAGAAACAGTACAAGGATTAAGGTGCTGTCATCTACGTCACATAATCTATAGCTTGATCCTGGATGCCACATGGACCTCTGTGCACCTTAGGATGTGAACACTGACCACAGAGCTGGGAGTAGCCGCTGAGCACTGTCACGTGAGAATAAAAACCTTAGAGTTTAGCCCCCACCAAAAACAAAAAAAGGAAGAAGAAGAAGGAGGGGGAGGAGAGGGGGAGGGGAGGAGAAGGGAGAGGAGGAGGAGGAAGAGGAGAAGGAGAAAAAGGAGGAGGAGGAGGAAGAGGAGAAGGAGGAGGAGGAGGAGGAGGAGAAGGAGAAGAAGAAGGAGAAGGAGAAAGAGGAGAAGGAGAAGGAGAAGGAGAAAGAGGAGAAGGAGAAGGAGAAGACAGATCAAAGGGTCAAAGTTTGCCCAATGGATTGGAGCACTTGCTTTGTGTGCTCTATTCCAGGGCTCAATCACTGGCACCACACAGTCCCCATGTACTGAAGGGAGGACCCCTGAGACCTCAGCTAAGTCCCAAGAAACCAAAGAGGAAGAAAAAATACAAATCAGCTCCGTAAGACTTGCAAATTGACAAATATCTACAGAACAATGTAATAGGTATAGTACTGGGATGAGGGAGAGAGAAGAGGAAAGAAGCAGGAATTGAAAAGAAGGTTTAACTTCCCAGGGGTAAAGGACCGCTTCCTGGGGAATACACCCTTAAAGGCCGTGGAAAGAGTGAATACTGACTAGGCCAGGGATGAATACGTCCCAGTAAGTTATTTTCTAGAGCAAATAAGAGGAGAGGAAGAAGGATGATGACTCAAGAAAGCATCATCAGTTTTAAATACAGAAATTTGACTGGATAATTAAAAATTAATTGAGCTTGGAGATAGCATGGGAGAAAAGGAGGAGTTTCTACTTAAAGGTTTTTTAACAGTGTACTTGACCCTTTTGGACAATGATTATGACCTGTGCTAAGAAGACAGGTTATAGTGATCCTGCAAATGGATCTTCTTCACTAAAAAGAAGGAATTTAAGGCATGGACGTTTATTGTTTTATACTTTCACCCTAGTGACAATTTGAAACCACCACGACATTTCTGAAATCTTCAGCCCTCCTAAATGAAATGAAGGCTACCTGTTGCCCTTCTTATTTCTTCAATAATTACATAATTTCCAATGACTATTTTAAAGAGGGAAAAGCTGTGTTTGGGAGAGAGGTTACGGAAGACAAACAGGTATATGACTGTTCCTAGAATAAAAGGAAATCAGGCCGAGGGGCTGTCAAGGGTGTTCGGAGTTGAGGGCAGGCCTTGCAGGTGGCCGACTTCAGTTCCAATCATGACACTGGCATATGCTTCCTCAAATACCACCAGAATTTATCCTAACACAGAGCCAGAAAACACCCCTAAGCCCCTGAGCATGTCCAGGTGGGAACCAAATCCCTGACCTCAACCAAGAAAAGGAAATTTGTTGAATTAATAAGTGTTATTTCTCAGTAACAGAGTAACTTCCCTAAAAAAATTCATTTAATACATATTATGAGAAAATTAAACCACTGAACTCTTCATGGTAAAGAGGGGAAAATGTGAGTTTATTTCTCACTATATTTGTTTGCTTTGAGTGAAAATAAATGTGCTTTTTTATTTTTTATTTTTTTTAAGAAATGACAACTTTGGTAATGGAGCCAGAGAGATAGTACACTGGGTAAGGCACATGCCTTGCAAGCAGCCAACCCTGTTTTCATCCCTGGATTTCTGTCTGGTCCCCTGAGCATGCCAGGGGTGATTCCTGAGTGCAGAGTCAGGAGTGAACCCTGAGCCATCGACGGGTGTGGACCCTCAAACTAACAGAAAGACAACTTTGGTCTTAAAGGCACAATTTTAGCTGAAAACAAACTGTAGGCTGCTAGCTTCAAAACCCTATTAAAACCAGGCATGTGAGGCTGCCACTGCAACTACCAGGACTCTGATGTGATAGTGGGGTAGGATAAGAGAACTGTTTGCTAAATAAGCCCATTCAGGAAAACATCTTAAACCCAAATGTTCAGTGCTAGTAACTTCTTGTTTTTCTCGACTCCTCAACTCGCAATAAAATTTGCAAATTCATTTTGTTCTAAAAGACCGAACCTTGGTCAAACTGTACCAGCTAATGATGGGATTACTTGAGTAAGGATGGATTTTTATTGAGAGCATAGCTTTAGACGTAATCATCTCAACTCTCAAAAGTGTATTTTATGTTTCTGAAAATCATCACCATAAGTCACATTAACGGAAATGTCTACAGACATGTTTAAGTAAAGAAAAACATTCTTAATTCCTCTTGCTGTGATGATATGTGTACCTGAGACATGTTGCACATTCCTTGAAGGCAATGCTGTGCTCAACACATTACACACAGAATAAAAGACTTTAGAAATGGCAGAGGTTTAAAGTCCTTTGACTAATTCCCCTGGGATTATTCAAGTGCTTGGGAAAAGGGGGTGGGGAGCTGAAGGCAAAGATAGAAAGGAGAAAGATATTAGTGCCTCTTGTAATTACTATGTTCCCCATGGTCTGAAATGCTAAAAGTGAATATTTCTTCTATTACAAGGATATAAACCTTTCTCACTGCAAAGTTATTAGCATATATAATGCACATGTCAGAAAATCATGGCTTCTCTGTCATTCTTTGGAGACCTTTAGGGACCTGGGTTATTGTATAGTGCTGAATTATAGCCAAAGAATAATTTGTAGTCTGCTAGTTTTTCAGCATAATTTGAAAATCAGTTTAAGCAATTTTACCTATATTTAATGGCTGGGTGTTTTTCAGCAAATTAAAATATTTGCATTGTCTTAATTCTAGGGGAAAATGTTACACATTTACAGAAGAAAAGATGTCAATATACGCAATTAAGTGCCAGAATTTTTTTTTATCAACAAGATAATCTAAAAATGTAACTGGGAAACTTATCAATGTAGTGTTCCTTTAAAAATAAATAAACAAGCTTCTCAGAAGTCAAAACATAGAAAAACTCTTGATCTGATTGCACCACTCTAGGGCATATAAAGTCACACACACAAAAAAAATGACATTAATTTATACCTTTTGTCCAAATACATTTTTCCCCTGTATTTGGGGAGCAGAAATTGTACCTTAAGGTACTCTACATTTTTTTCCTCTGATTCCAGTTCTTTCACCAGAAAGGTAGAATGAAACACAAAATGTTACTTGCCCTATTCAGTTTTATTTCAATCTATGTCAATTTAGCATATTTTAAATAGTCTGTATAATTTTTTAAAATAAAAGGACCATTCTAATGTTAATTTGAAGCAATCTTCCAAACATATGATTCTAGGGTTCTAAAAAAGGCCTTCTTGAGGGGGCTTTTTAAAAGTGAACAAAAAAGCACCCTGAGGCTGCCCAATTCACATTTAACCTACTTACATGAAAAAGGAACTGCTTTGGTTAAGAATAAACTTCCACAAGCTCAGGTTCAAGCTAAACACACCAGCATATTAGTGAGGAAATGAGACAGCAAATAGTAACTCCTTTCATACTAGTAAAAGAATACTGTATTTATTTAAAACAGTTGGCAGAAATTCTCGTTTTAATTAAATTACATTTACTGAAATAACATTTTCATAATTAAAAAAAAAACCTTTCTTCCAAAGAGTAGCAAAAACTAATCACAGTAAGTTCATATGGGTAAAGGAATAATGTGATTGTTAGAATAAATGTGACTAATTTGGATTACAATTGCACATTAGTTTGGTGGTTTTCACTGATTCAGAAGCCATTATTATCCTCTGTTGCCAGGTGAAGTTAACACAAAGAAGATAGCAAGTTTTATTTTCAATGATATTTTAGAGAATTCAGCACGAGTTTCATATCATTGTATTTTCATTACTTTGGATCCTACAATATTGGTTTATATCAGGTGAAGGAATTTAAATGGTCTCCTTTTGTAAATGACAAAATTTAGTCCAGTAAAGTCGAATGATTTTTAGTCATTTAGAGCTAGAGTAGAAGGACTAGCTCTGAAACTCACACTTAATTTACAAGTTTGAAGCTTAAAATCTAGTTAATACATCAATAGTAGACAAACTCCACAGATGAATAATATATGAAAATATCAACAGATATCTCTCTCCTCTATAGGGTAGCGAGTTTTTCAGAAATAATAAGTTAAACACGGAAGCACCTTTTTGACAGACTTCTTTCTTTTTCTTCTTCTTCTTCTTTTTTTTTTTTTTTTTTTGGTTTTGGAGAAACAGGCTGCAGTGACTTAGAGACTATTCTTGTTTTGTGCTCAGAAGTGAAGAAGTGATGCGGGGTTCCTCTCGGAGGACCACACATGGATGGCACAAGGAATTCAAACCAGGGTCACCTGCATGCAAGGCAAGCACCTTATCTCCTGTACTTTGTCTCCAGCTCATCTCACTGTTTCTTATTGTTACTGCAACTCAGAGTAGAAAGTTTTTAAATTATCCTTTTCTAAGCTTAGTTAAGTATAGAAAAGCAATTTACTGAGAGTCCCTCTTCCCTTGTGGGGAAAATAAAAGCCTTAAAGATACAGGTTGATTGATATTGAGATTTAAAAGTATAATAATAACATAGTAATGACAACATTACTATTTCTAAAAACATTCCCTCCTTCCAAATGCACTGTGGAAAACTGATATGTATAGTTCAGCAAGGTTGGTTGAAAAAAATCATTGTTTGTAAATAGCAGAGATAACAAAAATCATTCTAAAAAGCAGACTCTCTATTATAAAGAACAGAGATGCTTGGAGCCAGAGCAATAATATAGCTGTAGGGTACTTGCCTGGCATGCAGCCAAACCAGGTTCAGTTCCCAACATGCCATATGGTGCCCTGGGCCCACCAGGGGTGATTCTGAACGAAAAGCCAGGAGTATGTCTTAAGCACCACTGGATTTGGTCCCCAAACAAAAACAAACAAAACAAACAAAGAAAAAACCAGATGCTTATTTACAATTAAAATCTTCATCCCTAATCAGAACTGTGGGCACAACTTTAAAAGACAAAGACTTGTGGGGCCAGAGAGAGGAGAGATAGTACAAGTGTTAAACTGCTTGTTTGCCTTGCAATCTGCCACCCCTGGTTTAATCCTGATAACTCATAAGGTCCCTTGGAGCACTGCAAATAGTGACCTGTGAGCACAGAACCAAGATCATAGGCAGTGTGGTCCCTCCCCCAATGATGGAGAGTTTTTTTTGTCTCTTAAAATTGCATATCCAATACTTAAGTTTTTTTCCTACCTTTCTTCGATGGAAAAATGACATTTCTTTCCTTAAATTTTCAATACATGAAATTATGTTTGTCATTTCTTTTCTAGTATGAACAGAGCTGTGAAATAATAATTACATGCAATTATGTATAAAATAATTTGTCTGAACTGAAAAAATAGCTTGTGACTATTAGAACACTTAAATGGGGGATAATCATGGTTTGAGTTCATATATTCAAAATTCTTTTAACCATGTCTAACACATAAAAATGCTTTGTAAATGTTTGACAATATCCATATGTTTATCATTCATTTACATGGTACCTCCTTATTGCTTATTTAGCACTCACACACTTCTTGAAGAAACTCTGCATTTTAGAGTTAATTTAATTAAAGACATTTTCTAATTCTGAATGAAGAAAATATTTTAAGGTAGAAAAAATTGTCTTAATGTCAAACAAGAAATAACTGTCAATGAAAGTTATGAATTTCTATTCATAGCATGATCTCTATGCCCAGAACTTCCACAGAGGTTAAATGGCAGAAGTGTTGTAAGGAAATATAGGTAAAAGAGCAGTTAACAAGAAAAGGAAAAGAAAGAGAAAGGGGAGAGAGAAAGGAAGGGAAAAGAGGGAAGAAGTCAAGCAATGGGGCTGGAGCAATAGCACAGCGGGTAGGGCATTTGCCTTGCAGGCAGATAACCCCAGTTTGATTCCCAGCATCCCATATGGTCCCCTGAGCACCGCCAGGAATAATTCCTGGTGCAGAGCCAGGAGTAACCCCTGAGCATCGCTGGGTGTGACCAAAAATGAAAAAAAAAAAAGAAGTCAAGCAATAAAGGGAAAGGCAAAAAAGAAAAAGAAGAAGAAAAGAAGTAATAAAACCATTTTTTTAAATTAAATCTGTCACTGTCACTGTCATCCCTTTGCTCATTGATTTGCTCGAGCAGGTACCAGTAATGTCTCCTTTGTGAAACTTGTTGTTGCTGTTTTTCAGCATATTGAATATGCCATGGGTAACTTGCCAGGCTCTGCCATGTGGGCGAGATACTCTCAGTAGCTTGCTGGGCTCTCCGAGAGGGGCGGAGGAATCCAACCCAGGTTAGCCGCATGCAAGGCAAATGCCCTACCCGCTGTGCTGTATCATTCTAAATGTTTTTATATGCTTTTGTTCATTTAGTCTTTACAATAATCAGATGTATTTGGTAACATTACCTCCATTTCAAAAATTTGGAAGCCAAGACACAGAAATGTGATGATGTGATGTATTTTGCCGCACTGTAAAGGTTTGTGTGTTCGGTGTCATCTGAATTACCAGCCAGTTTGATTATGGAAACCAGGTTTACATCCACAGTTCCAATACTGTCCTAAGGGTGAAATACGGTTTGAGAGGTAGCTATGGACTCAGGAAAGTACATTAACTCAAGTGGATCCTGGCAAGGCTGGAAAGTCTTCCTAGAAGAAGTTATTTGAGAAGAATTTTCAGGAGTCAGTCAGTTGAGGTGGGGGCGTCAACTGAAACTTCGAAAATAGCCCATGCGACTTAGAAACAGCAAAACGCATGAGATGAAAGGTATAGCATGTGTGAGAAAGCATGGAGGCAGATATCTGCGAGGAGGTCAGGAATTCTGTCAGGAGCCCCTGCAGGCCGAGCCAAGGAACGAAGAGTAACGACCATGGATATGTGCGGGAGTCTCTACAACATGATGAGGACTGACCTCGGGGAGAACGAGAGACAAAGGAAAGGGAGCTAAGAATCATGAGAGAGATTTATGTCAAGAACAAAGAGGTTTTATAACACCCAAAAGGAGAGAGAGAGTAAGAGGGAACGTGTCTGCCACAGAGGAAGGGGATGGGAAGGGAGAGGGGTGGCAGGAGGGACACTGGGCACACTGGTGATGGAGAATGTGCATGAGTGGTGGGATAGATACTCGAACATTGTATGACGGAAACATAATCACGAAAGTTTGTAAGTCTGTAACTGTATCTCAGGACGATTCATTAAAATAAAAAAAATTAATTGAAAAATTTTATAAAAAAGAACAAAGAGATAAACAAGAACATTGGTTGTGGAGGGTGAGAGGAGAAAACAACCCGGGAGTCCTCCCAGGGTACTGTTTTGGGTGATCAGATCATTGATATATTTTGCCTTATAAAAAATTACAGCAAGCAAACAAAGCATTGGGAAGAACATTGTTACATATGAAGATTCTGATTTCAAATACAGGATATTTCATTGCAGATGTCTACCTGGTAATTGAATAAAGAGGTTTAGGAATGAAGATACAAATTTTCATTGAAGATATAACTTTAGATATATAAGTTGTATTAAAACCTTGAATACACTATTGACGAAACTGAAAACATTATTTCTAGAAAGGAGGTCCAATAATGTGTCCAGGAGAATGCCAGCAGCTAATAATCAGACTGTTATACTCATTCACAAGCTCAGCAAACTCCAACCCAAGACATCACCCAAACTGACCATAAATTTCAGTGAATTAAAAAAAATCATTGGATCAGAGAGGAGAAATAATACAGTGAGTAAGCACCATGCCTTAAATTCAGCCCACTCAGGCTCAGTCCCTTGCACGTCATATGGATGGACCTAGGAGTGATCTCTGTGTGCAGAGTCAGGAGTAAGTCCTGACACAGTGAGCGTACTCTTCCACAGGAAAAGAAGCATCGGTTCAAAGATCTAAGAGGAACATATGAAGAAAGCGCCAAGAAAGTAAAAGTAGGGGTATCAGTGTATCACTGTCATCCCACTGCTCATCGATTTGCTCAAATGGGCACCAGTAACGTCTCCATTGTGAGACTTGTTGTTACTGTTTTTGGCATATCAAATATGCCACGGTAGCTTGCCAGGCTCTGCCGTGTGGGCGGGATACTCTCGGTAGCTTGCTGGGCTCTCTGAGAGGGACAGAGGAATTGAACCCCGGTCGGCTGCATGCAAGGCAAACACCCTACCTGCTGTTCTATCACTCCAGTAGGGTAAAAAAAAAAGGAAATACTATACAGTGAGTCAAATACAGAAAGAAGAAACTTCATAAAGGAGCATTCAGTGGATTTAGAAACATGGAGATGACTATTGACCTTTGAGAGAAAGAAGACCTTGAAAAATATGTAGGGCAATGAAAAGTGCAGAAGAGGTGAAGTCGGTGTGTGACAGGAGGAGACTGACATTTCAAAAAGTTCAATTGTAAGTGAAAAGCAGCAGAAAATTCTTAAGAATAAATCAGATTCAAGCATTTATACTTTTAACGCTGAAGACATGCGCTTAGACACAGAGAGATGCAAGACTGAAGACACGGACAGAGAGAAGATGGTTAATGGATCAAAGTGCCCTGAAGAATGAGGAATGTTGCCTCTATTAAGATCATTCAAATAAGGAGGAATCATGGGTACAATAAGGGTTTTATATGAGGTGTGTAAACTAAATACTGGTTTACTTAGCGACCTCTATTTTTTTTGAAGTCTGTTTCAAGGTCAATCTAATGAGGTTTATAGAATAGCAACTTTGAAAATTAAGCGAACTTCTGAGGGGAAAAGGAAGGTACATCTCATGACTACATCCTAAACAAAAAATAATTTTTTTAAGTCCCTAGAGTTTAAAGAATGCTAATCACAGGTAAAGCTAAAGTATGTATCTTAAATGAGAAATCAATGTTTTTGATTTTTTTTCAGATATAAAAAAAGGCTTTTTGGAGATAGTTCAGTGTCAAGGGTATATACCTTGCAAGCACAGAAACCTGAGTTCAAACCCAGCATCACATAGGACAGAGATCACTGACCGGGGTTGTCCTGGGGGCCCCCAGCACCATTGGCCCTAGCTTTAAACTGTCGGCTAAGTAGTCCTTAGCTGAGCATTGACAGGAATAACCTCTGGAAACCCTGATCAGTGCTTGAGAGGACCCCTCAAAGATAAAGAGAGAAACTGCATTTCCAGAAGAGTGATTACTAGGTAATTATAATTTGGTAGGAATGGGTTTCCTTTCTCATTCCTCCTATAATAAACATGTAAAGTCCACAGGCAAAAAGGACAGTAAGAGTCACAGAAATTTAGTGTCACTGAAAATTTATTAAAAGAAGTAAAGGGCGGGGCCGAAGTGATAGCACAGCAGGTAGGGCGTTTGCCTTGTATGCGGCCAACCGGGGTTCGATTCCCAGCATCCCATGTGGTCCCCTGAGCACCGCCAGGAGTGATTCCTAAGTGCAAGCCAGGAGTAGCCTCCTGAGCATCGCCAGGTGTGACCCAAAAAGAAAAAAAAAAAAATAGAAGTAAAGGACAGGGAAAAGCAGGGATGAGTGAAGAAAGGCCTCAGAGCAGAAGGAAAGACTCAGAGCCCCAAAAGGTGGTTCACAGTGTTCTGAAAAACTTTACATCCTTTATTCATGTCTCCAAATGCCAGTCTAATGGTTATATTTTAGAGACAGGATAAGTTTACAAAATTTCAGATGGAATGTTCTCCATTCCGGGTACATTTTCTTCACCAGATATTAATATCTGGAAAAGAAATGCTCTCTTCTTAACTGCTCAATTTTCAAAATTTTATGACAGCTGCCCTAATTATGTTTTAATTTTGAGTAGCACATTTTAAAATAAAAGATAATGAACTGGATAGAAAGTACAGGCATTAAGGTACTTTTCTTGTAGGCAGTCGACCCCAGTTTGATCCTTAACATATAGTTCCCTGAACTCTGCCAAGTGTGACTGCGACACGGAGCCAGTGGTACACAGACTGTACCACTGAATGCAGCCCAAACCTCAGCCTTCAAATAGTAATAATTAAAATAAATGAGACAAAGAATGTGAGGGGAATAATTAAATTTTAGAATTATGATAACAAGACTTTCCTAGAAAAATCCAAGAAAAATGTGGTTACAATGCCCTAAATTGTTAAATTGTGATTGACATGAAAAGCCAAGTTAAAAGGAAACCTGACCCATTATCTGTGAAATTCATCCAGGTAAGTAGTTGTGTTTTTTTTTTGGGGGGGGGGGCGTTGGTTATTTTTTTCTGCAGTGCATGGGATTGAAATCTAAGGCCTCACACATGCAAGGCACTTTCAGAGCTAAGCCACATTCCAAGTACAACCCAGATATGTAGATTTTGACTAAAAGTGCCTCTGAGGCTTTATGGCATTGTCATCTTGTTGATAATTTATATGTGTTCATTTGTAGTGCATATTGCATTCTCTGCCTTACTGTGGTTCAGCTTCTTAAGGCTATGAATGAAAAATTAAACCTACACACACAGACTGCACTGCACTGTAGCACTGTCATCCTACTGCTCATCGATTTGCTCAAGCAGGCACCAGTAACGTCTCCATTCTGAGACTTGTTGTTACTGTTTTTGGCATATCGAATGCACCACGGGTAGCTTGCCAGGCTCTGCCGTACAGGTGGGATACTCTTGGTAGCTTGCTGGGCTCTCCGAGAGGGGTGGAGGAATAGAACCCAGGGTGGCCACGTGTAAGGAAAAAGCCCTACCCACTGTGCTATCACTCCACACAAACAGAATTTAAAGAAATTTCAAATTGTTTTAAATTTTGTTTTTAATTTCTGCATATTATGTTTTCCCTTTGAGGAGTGTACTGTAGAATATTCTGATGACATTATCAACTGACTTAAAATTAAATTAAAAGTATTATTTAAAAGTCTCAACTCGGGGCTGGAGAGATAGCACAGCGGGTAGGGCGTTTGCCTTGCATGCGGCCAACCCGGGTTAGGTGCCTTGCCACATTTCAATCTTCAACACTATATGTGATGTCCCCTGAGCATTACCAGGAGTCAACCCTGAGCACAGAGCCATGAGTAAGCCATGAGCATTACTGGATGTGAAACAGAACAAACAAAAGGTAGTAGATTAAACTATTGTTTGTATCTTTTCCCTGAATATTGTCACACAGCTGTATATCCCAGAAAATGTGTAACCACAGGAACCTTTGCATTTCAGGGCATATTCTTCCTGAATAGAGTGCTTTACCTTGGGAAGCATGACTAATATACTTTCTTTGCCCCTCTGCTTTCCAGAGATTCACAAAATAAGCCTCTCAGCTAGTGCCTCACCAGGGACTCCAATCAATACTTCAGTTTGGTTACTATCTATATGTCATTATGCAAAAGCAATGAATTTTCAAAGTTCATAAAATATTTTTCCCAATGCCCTGATATTTGAATATTATGCCTTTTTTTGTTTAAGCTTGCATTAGTCCACAAAATAATTTTAATTTTCTACTTCAATCTGTGGCAATAAGAACTGCCATAGAAATAATCGAACTTGGGCAAGTAACTTTTCCAATTTCTCCAAACGTAAGTCTATCTGCAAATACGTCAGATACCAGCTCTCTGAACAAATAGCTATCAAACTCGGATGAGAAAAAGAAAAAGGGCTTGCATTCTCTGCTAATGCCAATGAGTGCACAGAGGCTGCTCACCTAAAACAGCATGTTAATAACTCACTGGTAAATATACTTCCTACATCTGCGTCTCTTAATACACTGCTGGCTATTTGTAGAACACAGGAAATGCAGCAGAGGCAGAGCGAAACATCTCTCTTTCTGGTAAGCAAACTGATCACCCTTCAGGGAGTGAGCACTGAATGAATGCTTGTAAGCCATACACCCCGTTAGAGGTTCAGATACACACCAAATCGCTGAGACCGTATTTATTCATAAGAAGATGCTGTAGCGGTGAGATAAATGGTGAAAAATAATACGATGGTACTAAAATATTGTAGGTTTCTTCTGAATGCTCTAGAGTTGAAATCAGAGAAAAATAAAGATCAACTGGAAGGAGGAATCTGGAAGCCAAGACTTTGAGTGAGGCTGAGCACTGAAGGACTTGGAGAAGACACTCACGAGAAGGGCCAGTGCTCAGAGGCAACCTGGACCCCAGGGCCTTGGGAATAGGGCTAGCCTCATGACAAGGTCGTGCAAACTTTAAGATTCCATGCCACATAAAATAAACAACTAGAGAAATGAGAAAATTAAACTGCATCTAAGGAAAACGATACTACTCTGATTCTTGTTATACAGAAATGGAACTGCAGGCAAGGACAACAGATAAACACTCACACAGTGACATTGCTGAGAGATGGTACTGGTGAGAACAGCAATTGTCAGGTACACTCCATGTAAAACTGGTCCGATGTGAAGAAAACAATACAGTTAAAGTTGACTTCCAAATTCTTAGCTTGCAGAGCTAGGAAAACAGTGATGGCAAGAAAAAAAAATGGCAAAGGAGATATTTGTTTTGGACATGTTATTCAAAAACATCTGCAAATCTAAAACTGATTAATCAAAGAGCTTGAATTCTGGTGACATTTAGTTGATCACTTAGCAGTACAGTGGCCCAGCTGAAGCCTTACCAACACACACACCCATGAGATTAAGAAGGGCAAAGAGAACAGTTACAGGCTGACACATACTTTAACCAAACTTAAGCCAGGCTACTCTGAGTTCGCTTCTCAGCTTGCTCTCTTGCCCCAGAATTGTGTTTCACCATGTCCAGTTAGGGAAAGAATCCTGCAAAACTATTTTAGATATCATCTCTCTGCTCTAGATAATAACTCTTTAAATTCCCACTCTACTAGCATTCCACCTTAACATCTGATCTCCTTGGCCTATCTTCAGCAAAAACCTCCCTTGACTAATTAGCAGGAATATATTATACTCTTAATAATGTTTCAATCACAAAATTACCCCGCTTATTTGTCCTGTACTGAGAGTTGATCCTGATCTCTCTTCCCTAGTGCAATAGTCTTGACACCACCTTATCACAACAGTCTTTTTAAAAGTCTTCCTTATCATCTTGACAAGTGTCAGGATAATGTTTTCTTTAACAGGATCAAATCAAATGACTTTCCCATCATTAAAGGGTTGTGCAAGATCCATGTGAAGGGCAGAAGGAAGATGAAAGAAGTAAGGAGGGTGAAAAAAGACCAAGGTACACAAGTGAAAAATCTTTTAGGAAGACCTCCACTGCACCATATGATACACATCCAAAGAAAAGACAATAAAGATTAAAATGACTTGGCAGGAAGAATTCAATATCTGTACAGAGAAAGCATACAAGTAAGAGGGCTAGGGTGAAAGACACAGGACAAGAAGTTGATTGGAAAAGCTACTGAAGAAGTGAAAACCACAGTCAACCATTAAAGCAAACTAAGAAAAACTCCTCAATGATCATAGGAGCTTCTAACTACAGAGATAAAACACTAGAGGCAAAGAATACTGGACAATCTTTGAATGATGTGTCTTATAGCTTTGACTTTGCTCTACTGTTACATATGACCAGGCACACGGCTTAACGTATTTAACTTGAAGCAAAAAAGATGTGGTTACAATTCCCAGCACCACCAGCAGCATAAACAAACAAACAAATAATTATTTAAAAATGTGTGCTTGCAAAATGGAAATTACACATAACTGCTTAGCTTCCTAAAAAACAAAAACAAAAAGCAACTCTCTTTTTCGCTCTGGTTTTGTTTTGGGGCCACACCAGGCAATGATCAGGGCTTACTCCTGGTTCTGTATTCAGGAATTACTCCTGGTGGTGGTTAAGGGGGTTCATATGGATGCTGGGGTTGAACCTAGGCTGGCTGCATGCAAGGTAAGTGCCCTACCTACTGTACTATTGTTCCTATCTCCCCCCAAAAATTCTTAATAATATCAACTGAAACAGTATAGCTGTGATATGTTAAATTGAACACACACTTTTGATCGCTTTCTATTTTAAAATCTTTAGTCCTTACAGGACTAAAATAGACAATGTAATTACAATAAGTCACTGTCACTGTCATCCTGTTGCTCATTGATTTGCTTGAGTGGGCACCAGTAACATCTCCATTGTGAGATTTGCTGTTACTGTTTTTGGCATATCGAATACGCCATGGGTAGCTTGCCAGGCTCTGCCGTGTGGGCGAGATACTCTCTGTAGCTTGCTGGGCTCTCCAAGAGGGGCAGAGGAATCTAACCCAGGATGGCCACATGCAGGGCAAACCCCCTACCTGCTGTGCTATAGCTCCAGCCCAGACAATGTAATTATTATAATAATTAGCTTCATATAAGTAAATTTTTGCTATTGGGGTGTTTTGTTACTATAATTTCTAATGTATGGTTTAAGTGAAAAAGAACACTTCTATTTGAATGATACTCTAATAATGAGCTATCAGATACCAAATCATTTTAGCACCCAGCCTCACCTCTAATTTTATTGTCTTAGGCCATTGTCTAGTTGTATCCTATGCAGTCTCTAAGTATTTCAATTCAGGGGTAAAAGGTCAATAATAAAACTACTATGACACAATCCATGGCAAAACTAAAACATTGTTCATTTGAAAGCTGAAAAATAATTTCACACACATTATATCATAATTTAATCCACACAACAATCCTAAAGCATTGTCTTATATTACCCAGCAAAGCAAAGGCAGGGAAAATCAGAATGGGTGAGGCATATAGTTCCTATATGTTAAAAATTCTGGGATTGGAACCAGCAAGGAGCAAGGCAACTTTGGTCTGGGATGAACTTCTAAGAAGAATTCTACTAAAGATCAGTAGTTACATTACTAGTAATGATCACTTCTCCTGAAATTAGAAATGTCCCTTCTGTAACTTAAAATCTATAACCATAGAAGTGGTCTTTGTTCTGTCAATTAGCACTATTTCCTAACAAGCTTTCCGGTGCCTATTTTTCATCTTCTTTCCCTTATAAAACTGAATGAAAATATTTTAGGTATTTCATTGAGTGTCAATTTAAAGTATCTCCTCCAGGAGTTTTTCCCTCTGGGGAAGCCTGTGTTCCACCACCATATTTCTCTAAGTGAATTTCTTTAAATAAAACCATTTATCTCACTAAAATAAATAAATATCTCCTTTAATTATTTTCTTCATAAAGAATCTGTAGAAACAACCATTTGCTTCTAAATACTGAGAAAGGCACAGTTCTTAATTCACAAGAATGTGTTTATTGCGTAAATGCCCTGGTCTCTGTGCTCCCTTTATAGACCTCCCTGAAACATACAATATACACAAGCATAGATGTGATTAGCCTGGCACAGAGTACTGTTCATGTACCAGTTATCTGCTGGTGAGAGTAGAAAGGTTCCAAATAGCCTTGACGAAAGATTAAGACTTAACCATACTAAGATAAGCCTGAACAATTGATATTTCATTTACATGGCTGATGGTGAATGAAGTTCAATACTTATTGATTTTTGCTCATTTGCTAAGGGCTATGATGTAAAAAAAATATGCTTTTAAAAATGGCAATTTATGTATTGGGCTATAAATAATACAGTCAAATGAAAACAGGAATACACACGCATTTACACACACACACACACACACACCATAATCGGTTAGGGAACTCAACTTCCGGTAAGACAAATATTAGATGTTCTGAGTGGAAACAAGCGCCTCCAGTGGCCTTGTCTGCTCTCCAAAACATATGCACTGTTGCATGGGCAACATGGACTGGTGTAGGAGGAGAAAGAAAAAAGACAAAACAAACAAAAACAAAACATGGAGCAAAAAGTATTATTAAAAAAAAAGTATTATCTACACAAAATTAAAGAAAGCTACTCACATGGATCACCAAGAATTATAAAAACAATCTAAATCTACTTGTTCTGCATCCCCAGCTAGGGGAAAGGTAGAGTTTCCATGACCAGTTTATGACCCATGAAACAGAGCAGCTATGGCTAACAAGTGGCTTGAGCAGCCACTATCCCTCAGGGACTATCTCTGGGCCCTCCAACGGTCATTACTCAACGTCACAGAGCCTAGGACGTCAGGCTTTACCTGCACATGCAAGATCACCTAAATGTTGGTGGAATTTATGAACCTTACAGACTATACCTGCACTGCTTATGGGTGATATTTAATGAGGGAAATTGAGTTCTATTATAAAAGGAGAACTTCAAATTAATTTAGGATTAGAGTAAAAATGGACAGAGCAAAGGCAAAAACTTTGGTATGTTTCCTACATAAGTATCCTTCACATTCCTACACAATACAAAGCCTGCTTGTTTAAGTTTTATTACATATACATACATACATATATATATATATATATATATATATATATGAACACATGAGGCAATTTACGTGCCTGTAATGATTTTAAGTCCCAGGTTTTGATTCCAAGTTCAGAGCATAATGCAGTAACTCTGAAAAGTAGAGCTTCAAAGTGTCTTTACGTGATGTCTAAGAAAAGCAGAATAAAACGCCTCTGCAGGTATTGCTTGTGTTGTTTGGGATAACTCTAATAACTGTGACTTGTTAGGCAGGGTAAGGCACATGATTCTTTTGGCATCAAGTTCAAAGCAATGGTGAAAGAGTGTATAAAATGGAGTCAAAGAAATAAGAGGTAACTCACTCTGTTGCTAAAACAGATAGCTAACCATAGGAGCTATCTGAAAATCAAATGAATCTTGTAGAACATGTTTTTATGGCTACTG
This sequence comes from Sorex araneus, assembly GCF_027595985.1. NCBI lineage: Eukaryota > Metazoa > Chordata > Mammalia > Eulipotyphla > Soricidae > Sorex > Sorex araneus. Next base: position 87,334,114 of record NC_073303.1, on the reverse strand, counting down.
TAATACTATACCTTTACCAAAATGAATGAATATATTTCCTTCCACTTTCCCATAATTTAAATTAATAACTAAATATTATAAACAGCAGAAAAGATCAAATTGTTTGACCTTGAGTCATAATAATCAGAAATCTGTTTTTAATTTGGTTCTCTGATCTGAGTGTTTCCAGTCCACTAACACAATGATTTAATTCATCATGACCATGTGAGAACAGCTTTCAGGTACAGTTATATCACATTTGGTTGAGTTCTAATCTTTCCTCCCTCTTGATAATAGCATTTGATAAACTCCTAACTATTGATCCTCAGATATGAGTTCAATTTCATTTTGTAACACTGCTTCCCTTAGCTTGATTTTGTTTTGGAAAAGGCTTGAATCCATTTTTCCCCCTTCCAAATAAGAGGAGAATCACTAATATCTTAAAATATTCTTTAAAAGATTAGGAACTTGAAATTTCAGTAGTCACTTTGGTCAAGTCCTATCTCTAAGACCTTGACGACATGAGATCTGGGAGGTTTCCTTGGACAAGAAATACATTTGTGGGACCGAAGCGATAGTCCAGCAGGGAGGGCATTTGCCTTGCATGCAGCTAACCTGGATTCAATCCCTGGCATCCCATATGGTCCCCCAAGCACAGCCAGGTGTAATTCCTGAGTGCAGAGCCAGGATTAACCCCTGAGCATCACTGGGTGTGACCCAAAAAGGGAAAAAAAAAGAAAAGAAATAAATTTGTGAACTCTACTTCAAATTAATACTGGACAGTTATTTGCAAACAGTATGACTTCCTATAAAATATATATATATATATATATATATATATTATTGAATCACTTTGAGATACACAGTTACAAAGATATTCATGATTGGGTTTAATAGTCATACAATGTTCCAACACTTGTCCCTTGACCAGTATACATTTCCCAACACCAGGGTATCCAGTTTCTCTCTTGTTTCCCTCACCCATTCCCACCTTTATGGCAAGCACTTTTCTTCTCTCTGTCTCTCTGTCTCTGTCTCTCTGTCTCTGTCTGTCTGTCTGCTTCTCTCTCTCGCACTTTTCTTCATTTTCTTCTTCTTTTCTTCTTTATTCTTCCTTACTCTTCTCCTTTTTCTTTTCCTTCTTCTCTATCACTCCCTTTCCTCTTTGACATTATAGTTTGCAATACAGGTATACTGATAAATTATCATCTATAGCCCTTTTCCTCCTTTCAGCACTCAGTTCTTGTCCAGAGTGATAATTTCCAGCTATTATTGTCATAGTGGTTTCTTCTCTATTCTAAATACCTTCTTTGCCCCCACAACTTGTGTCAAGCTCCCAATTGTGAACCAGTAATATTTTTAAAGCAAATTATAATCAAAGGTTTTAATTAACCCAAGCCCATTTTCTGTATATTTTTAGCTTCTTATATATTTTAAACCATATTCATTTAATGTTCTTTATATTTGGTCAGGTTTTTTTTTTCATTCAGAGAATCTTTTTTTTTTTTTTTTTGCTTTTTGGGTCACACCTGGTTATGCACAGGGGTTACTCCTGGCTCTATACTCAGGAATTACTCCTGGCGGTGCTCGGGGGACCATATGGGATGCTGGGAATCGAACCCGGGTCGGCCGCGTGCAAGGCAAACACCCTACCCAGTGTGCTATTGCTCCAGCCCCTCATTCAGAGAATCTTTATTCAGCAAACAGTTTTACAATTCACGAACCATCAAATAATTTCTTTTCTTTCTTTTTTTTCTGTTTTGGCATCTTTATTTTTTTTTTAAATTTATTCTTTTATTGAATCACCATGTGGAAAGTTACTTTCACATTGAGGACCTACCTCAATGAATAAGCTATGGATGCTGCACTGAAGGGAAAAGAAGTTTAAAACGGACAGAACACCTACCATGTGCATACTCAAGGCTGCATCTTTGGTCAAACTACCATATTCTCAGAGATAATACTGGAAGTTGCATGATTTTGGTCAGTTACAGCTAAAACTTTTTAAAGTTTTCTTTTGATATGTTGACAGTTGTGTATTACCACACTTTTGGGATTCCTCTATAAATTAATGCAATAAGAATGTTATGTCTTTCATCCCTTCCCTTCCCTTCCCTTTATATAACTAGGGAGCGAAAGAACTTCACATTTGCCTAATTCTATTTTTCCTTACCCCAGTCCATTTACTTTTTTTTTTTCCAAAGAATTCAGTCACACAGAGATTTCCACTCAGCGATTTCCACTGAGGCTATTTCTGGACATCTATTGCTGTAGATGCAGTGGGGGGGGTGTGGGTAGGCAGAGAAAACCTGACTCCTAGTACAGGCTTCCCTTTGTACCTCAATAGGCAATCAACAGACTAACTCAGGAAAGGAATTCCAAGTATAGTTGTCTTAATGTGCTAAAACTGGGGACTGGGATTGGTGGAAAGAGCAAAGAAGGCACAAAAAATGGAGGGGAGGGGTAGAAAGTTACGCTATAACTTCATCTGGAACTTACGTATTGTTATTTTTATTTAAGCAATCTTTCAAATCACCATTTACATGTTAGGCTTGGGTTTAAATCCTACTCCGTTCTGTAGAGGGATGGGAGAAGAGGAATTTAACAGTCAAATAAAGCTCTCACTAATTCAAATAATATCTTAAGAATCATTCCAATATATTACTTAGGCAGGTATGCTAAAAAAAAATAAAATAGAAAAGAGTACTTGATGATTCCAGCTTTTCCGTCATTATTTGAAGGAACATTTATGGAAATGGAATATAGTTGTGATTAGAGTACTATCAAATAAATACTATTAAGGGAGCTTAGTGTATGGCTCTTTTATTTCAGCAGGAAAAAAAAATACCCAATTAAACTCTGTTCTTGTCTTCTGTTTCAGCATCACGTCTCTCTGTCCCTCCTCCAGTAATAAATATTCTCTTGCTGGCCCTCTCACTGACAATAATGCAGGTGAACTCTGCACCATGGACATCTATCATTATTAATGACCATACAAGAGCAAAACAATAATTCACTCTTTTAAGAACCAATGGGGTAAAATGTTATAGAAATTTTTTTTCATGTATTTCGCTGGAATAATATTTGCATTTACTTTTTTTTCAAATTCACAAACATGTCTTAGTTACTGAAAGGGGAGCGGAAATTCATATTTTTAACTGCTTGAAAAAATACTGTTAATATAAAAGACATTTGCTGTTATATGAAGATTTTTGTGATAACACTCCTGTACTCCTGTGTGACAAGTATATTATAACTGTTCTAAGTATACAATATATACAATCCTTTTAAAGATGAGGCTGGAAGAAATTTTAAGGCAGGAAACTTTTTTTTTTTACTCATAGGTTTAAATAACTTTCACTATGACTGGCCCAACAAAATGTCCTCATTAAAGACTTATTCCACTCACTAGGTTTACAAAAGTATTTATTTATTTTAAATTGGACCTTTCAGGTATTCAGTACTTGGATTTACAAAGTTTAAACTATTATGTTTTTATTATCAAAATATAAACCAAAAGTTCTAGAAACAAAGGAAAGAGATAGGATTTATGTTTATTTAAGAACTGAAAGCTCCTTTTCACTTCTGAGAAAAATGAGAGGATAATTGTGTTAATACTGTGCTAGAAAATAAGCACAATAGTCTGTATTATCCACTTTTAATGGAAACACAGGTCACATTCCTTAGTAAAATTAAAATATAGTAATTCATACAGGCTCTTTCATTACAAACTCTTAACTTTCAATTCCCAACTTTAATTAAGTTCATACTATTTGAAAAACTTCATTTCTCCTTATCATGAATAATGATGAAATTGCATGAAGGTAACTTTGACTTACTTTACAGAACATAAAGTTTGACTTCAGAAGATTTCAAGGGCTCAGTTCCAGCTACAAAAGTTTCAGCTGCCCACTGACTCCTATGCTGTATTATTGAAACGTGAGCATCTAAAAGTGCTCCTCTTTTGTCAGTGAGATGGTTTATGCTATTATGATATTATTAATAGTTATCTTGAAAGACTAGGTGAAGATTAGAGTAAATCGTGACCTTTCAGTAGATTAGATTTTTTTTGTTTTTGGGTCACACCCGGCTATGCACAGGGGTTATTCCTGGCTCATGCACTCAGGAATCACTCCTGGCGGTGCTTGGGATGACCATATGGGTTGCTGGAAATCAAACCTGGGCCAGCCTCATGCAAGGCAAATGCTCTACCCACTGTGCTATCACTCCAGCCCCTCAGTAGATTTTAAAAGAGTAGAACAGTTACCACATTTCCACAATCTGAGGACCCAAACATGGCACAGCAGTAGAAAGCACTCCCCCTGTGTGTGAGAAGGAGGGAATGAGGGGGTTCTTTAGCCAAATCCAAACTAAAATCTAGATTATCAAATATAATAGGATATGCCAATAAATACTCTGTAGTAATAACTCCAGATTCAACGCTACATCACATCCAGTAAGAGAACAAGCCAAGCAATGAAATATTTTAATAAGTGGGTAGTCAGAAGAGGGCCCTGCATATCTGCCAGCTAAGTGTGAGAATCCTCTAGAAACATAATAATGACAAGCACCACCTCCAACTGATAGAGACTCTAGACTGCCAGGTAAACACTCACCTCAATTTTTATGTTCACAGTACAATGAGTGTGATCATAGATCAGTCAACTGATCCTGTTATTCCCCGATATAGTCCTTACATATATACATTGGCCATACCCAGTGGTGCTCAGGGCTTATTCCTGACTCTATGCTCAGAGATCACCATGGAGGTACTCAGGGAACCATATGGAGTGCTGGGAATCAAACCCAGGTCAGCTGCAAGTAAAACTAGCGCCCGACCCACTGTACTATCTCTTCAGCCCCCGCCTTAACCTAGTTACAACTACCAGAAACCAAGGATTGTGTTCAAATTTTAGTTTTTGTACATCTGCTTTAAATGAAAATTAAATCTAGTTAGATGTCTGATCTTTAAAAATTATATGGTGCCAAAAGGTCAATTGAAAATAGTCATTTTCAATTCAGTTTTGCTTTAAGTGTAAATATACTGAAGGAAAGCAGCAGACCTTCTTGTGTTTAGCATGTGAGTTGTGTTGGGAGAGGGTCTCTTCTGTTTAATCACCACTTCCTGGCATTTTTCTCATTATGGAAAAGAGAGGGAGGGTATGAGGTTTGGGAGAGAACATGTTAACAATTCATCAAAGCTTCCTTCTTTTGACCATACTGTTACAAATTTCCCAGGTGAACCAACTATCCCTCCGAAGGCCACAGATAATAAATCCTTGTATGATCCTTATTATGGGCGATCCACCCGCCCAACTCTATCCCTGTACTCATCATCCCCACCTGTTAATGCCCGTGGGACAGAATCAGGTCACAAAAGTCCCTTCCCGTCTCTCTTTTTCACTAAAGAGACTCCCATTATCCATTATAAAAGGTGCTTATGCCTCACTCCCTGGAATTTTAAGTCACTAAAACTTAGAGGGAAGTATCACCAAACATTTTTGGAGCATAAAGTCATTCAGTGGAAGGCTCTGTATCAAATTAGTCTGAAACACTTTATCCTTAAAGCTGCAAAAACATTGTGATACTAAATATTCAATATTATCAGTTAGGCAAATTGGTCCAGGTCAAATGAGCAAATCTCAAAAATGAGATTGCTAAATTTCTCGGCTAGATAGCTTCGTAATAAATAATGTGCTTCTATTCAATCTGTACATTAAGTCTTTTATGTGGCCTTAAGGCACTCTCTGATGGCTATGCCCATTACAATGTAGCCATAGTAACTGACACATTTATTTCCTGGATTAGTGTGCCATTGAAAATATTAATATGATGCAGTAAATGGGGATTTAATCTAATCTACTGATGGTAGGATGAAGTTAGTAAAAGGTTGAGTGCCCTTACAGAGAAAGATTATATCTGCAGAGAGAAGCTCATTATTGGTTACAAAAATCAACTAAACAATCTGACATATTACGTATTTCCTAAATTTAAACAGACTCTTTCATATAGCATGGAAAGCTTTCTGTAGACTAGAGAACGCTTTGAAATATATATTAATGTCTGTTATATACTTATGCATTTTTGTGTATATATGTGCATTTTGAAATTCAAGCTGCAGTTACCTTTTATCTATGTAAGTAGAAATGCAAGAGTACAACTCTCACAAGATACCTTGTGAAGTATGGTGCCCATGGAGAGTCTAACATACCTAAAATAATTTTTTATGAAAATTTTTTTCTGTTTCCATTTGACACTATTTCCTTAATGTCTCAGCTTTGCCCTGTTTAAAAAAAATCTGAAAAATTTTATCAAAGAAAGTCAATTTTATTTAACATGTTCCGATAAAATACAGTTAACTGACCCCACGACTAATTTTGTTCATTTCTAACTTGAAACTGATATAGATAACTGCGCCTTTTGTTACAAGATGGATCACAATTGACTTTGGTGCCTCCTAATAATTCACAGGATGCCAGGCCTGTCCCCCCTTTATTCTGCAGCAAACTACATAAATTTCTAAGATTTATTCTGACAGATGAGGCATTGTTGAAAAGCAAAGTATAGCATTTTGTCCTTGAAATGTTAACATGGAATGCCATGAAGTATTCAAATAATAATTTACCCAATCTCTCAGGATAATTAATTAAAATGCTCACAACGTTGGAAAAAAATCACCTTGAGCTTATAAAACTGAAAATTCTCCCACCCTTTTCTCTGCATGCAAGCTGGCCCGGCAGACACACCACATGCTTTCCCAGTTATGGGGTTTGATTTCAGAAGATAATAAATAGCCAGGATCTAATTTTGCCATGTCACAACCGATTATGTTTCACAAGAAAAGGTGGAGTGCTCACCTACCAGATGAAGGTGAAACATAAAACCACTTTTATTTATGTCATGTGTCCAAATTCAACTCAACCTGGCCCTGGGTATTGTGTGTGTGTGTGTGGAATTTCTCTGTCCTGAAAATTTATGTATCTCAAGAAAGTGTAAAATATAAACATAAATTTAATCAAAGAGATGGGAACTTATATTATAAAAAAATAAAACGCACTTTTGACATCTAATATAAATTATTTATATGTATTTCTTACAATTTTGCAGAAGGTCACATAGAAAGAATGAGACATAAAACAGAGATGACTCTACCTTAATCAGACGATATTAACAATACAATTTAGGCCTAAACTTTATTTCTAAAGTTTCCTTTTTTTCCTTTCTATAGTTTATTTGAGTTCAATCCTTTAATTAATTGCAGTAGGAGAGTAGGAGGTGAGTTAATTATTTACCTATGCAGAGATAGATAACAATTTTAAAGAAAATTTTATTATGGGAATTTATATTTCCAATAGGACTATTATTAGACCTATTGGGCCTTCAAGTCAAATAAAAGACTATTCATTTGTCTGGATGAGTTAGGCCATTCCCACAAATTTCTAGATCATGGTTATAATTGCTCCAGCACTACATTTTGGGTACAGAATCAAAGGCAAGTTCTGGACATCAGAGTCGCTGTTTCTGTTCATGTCAGGGGGATAAAACTGGAGGATGATAACAATAGATTAACAAGCCCCGGGTATTACTCAGTCATTCCCCTCAGTTGGATAGGCTTTGGACAGAATTTTAATGAATAAAAAAATTGCATATGATGAATAAGGATGTCATTTTCAATTAACATGAACAAAGGATCATTGCCATATTTGGCATATGAGGTAGCTGTGGTGTAAGAAAAGCTGGAACATTCACAGACAATGCATCACCCTTTGCAAATCCAAACAAACCAATGATATCTGGGCATCCTTGCACAGTGACACAGCTACGTATTTTAGCAGGTCCAAGTAAGAGATCTTATTAATAACCTCCTGTTAGCTAAAAGATAATTCTGACTTTGGTATTATAACAATTAGTGACATGTAATGTTGAAATCTAACTAGATTGCAGAACGTGTCAGCACCTATATTTACTTATGATAAAATAAGGAGAGACCTAAAGAGAATTTAGAGGAACATTCCATGACACAGTGGAATGTGAGATCTGAATACATGAGCCCTGGGGAAATTGCTGCTAGAAAACCTGCTAAGAAAACCCAAGACACAGTAGACCTGAAAAGAGTATGCACTGTTAGGGTCATATTCAAACAGCCTTTGTCTTAAGGCCAATTCCTTTGTGTGTTCTCTTACTTGAGGGTCAGGCCTCAGGCTCTGTTGGTTAAGGAACCATCTTAGAGAACTCTTTCAGCTCTTCCTGATAAGAGAGATAAACTCAGTGACCTGCAAGTCACTTAAGTATCTATTATTTTACTTCACAGCTGTCCCTGTTGGGAATGAGTTTTTAGATTTTCAGTTGCTTGCAGGGGAATTTGTTCTTTGGGGGCATGTGGGAAGTTGGGGCTTTGGGGAAACAAGTGCAGACTGATTTGTTCCAAAGCATTAACCAGAGGTTTTGTGAGCTAACATTTCTGTCCATTCTGGGAACTTCGGTCCAGCGTTCTCCAGTGCCCGTCTCTCACACAGAAGTCTTTGTCAGATTTAACTTTTCTCTAAGTGTATTCAAGTTGATTGCACATAGTTAAACAAATGATATGCTAGCAGGATTCCTCAGACTTTTCTACAAGGTAATATGTAGTAAGTCTCCAAGAGGAAATGCATTCCATTTTTTTGACATAGGAAAAATTCGCTGTCAAGCAGCCCCTATGAAAAATTTTATGAGACATTTATATTCCCAGAAAATAGTCTGGGAAATTCTTCCAGAGAAAACTAACTTAAAAATCTCGTCAGCATGGTGATTGTGCTATAATTCTTCAACTTTTCCTTAGACCCAAGAGTTCTTGGGTAGTATACATCATGAGTTTCCAATTCTATTTTTTTTCTTTCTGAGCACACCCAGCAATGCTCAAGGGTTAGTCCTGGTTCTGAATTCAGGAATTACTCCCGGAAGTGCTCGGGGGACCATATATACTGCTGGGGATCGAATCTGGGTCATCCTCATGCAAGACAAACACCTTACCCACTGTAAGCTCCAGCCCCGAGCTTCCAATTCTGACTAGTTGACCCTAATATCAAGAGACAGACTCTGTGTATCCTTAGAGTCACACTGTTCATCTATTTGCTCCAGCGGGCACCAGTAACGTCTCAATTGTGAGACTTATTGTTACTGTTTTTGGCATATCGAATATACTACGGGGAGATTGCCAGGCTCTGCCGTGCAAGCGAGATACTCTCAGTAGCTTGCCAAGCTCTCTGAGAGGGATGGAGGAATCAAACCTGGGTCAGCCGCATGCAAGGCAAACACCCTACCCGCTGTGCTACCGCTCCAGCCCTGAGCTTCCAATTCTGACTAGTTGACCCTAATATCAAGACATAGACTCTTTGTATCCTTTGTGTATTTGTCATAAAATTTAGAAGGAAAAGACAAACTAGAAAATGTCAACAGTCCCTATTCCAGAAGTATCTTCAAAGAAGGGAGGCTCCAGGGTGGCTAAGAAAACTCAGATGTAACTTTCCCTAAGAGATGGACTTCTTAGAGAAGAGTTCAGGTAACCTAATACCAGACCCTGCTCTCAGTGGGGTCCTCGTTGTTGCTCACAATTCTGGACTTGTTCTTGATTGGCTCCTTCTTCCTCACACCATAGCACCTGTTAAAAACCTACGCATTTCTTCAAAGCCTGCTAATAAGCATTTTTCATTATTCTGGTTATCTGATGCTTCCTAGTGCATCACTTACAATCAGTGGCTGATAATCCCTCCAGTTCAATACCTAATAATATAAATTAAACCCCTTTTTGCATGTGTCCTTACTTGCTTCTCTTCCCTTGCAGAGGTCACCTCTCTCTCTATGCAAGGATGCCTAATATTAGCCCCACTCCAAACCCAGATTTTCTCTTCCAGATTTAGTTTGACACAGTAGTAGTTTTTTTTTTCCTTTTGACAATGTTTGCCTACACAAATATACTCAAGTGTCTTTTATACAAATAGAAACACTCTATCCATTTCCCTAAACTGCCATGCTACCTTTTTTTCTTAGTTTCCCAGGTAAATGTGTTTAAAAGCCATCCATACACCAGGTACCAACAATTTCAATCCCCTTCCATGCTCAATCTATCATTAACTTCAACTCTCCATTTAAACATCTTCCTTAAAATTGTCAGTGACAACCATAGTACAAATTTATGATGCTCCTCAGTTTTTACTCGATACTCACAAGTAGAGTCACAATCTCTACAACTCTCTACTTTCTTGGCTTTTATGATACCACTCTATCCTGGTCCATTCTAATAGCTCCTTCTTTATTTTTGGTAGTGTCTTCCTCTGTTCACTGCTCAAAATGGGCTGGCCTAAAATTACATTCTTTTAAGAGGAGCAGAATGGGGGGAGTTAGGCGAAACCTGAGCATACTCCGGGCTTATATCTCCCTCAGTTCTCAGGGGATCACTCTGGTAAGGATAGGGTAACCCTAGTTGGTTGAACCTGGACAGTCTCTAGGTAAGGCAAACACCTTACCTGCTATACTCTCTCCCCACCCTCTATAATTACTTCTTGATCAATATCTAATAATATTTTACTTGGATAATACAAATAGAACTTTGTCTTAGCTCAGTTTTGTTCTTTACTCCCTGCCCAGGTTTCCTCATTTGTAAAATATTCACGAAAGTACCTCTTTCACAGGATTTTTTAACCATTACAATATTTACTAGAGTACTCAGCTCAGAACTTCATACAAAGTCTTAGTAGCTATTGTCATCTGGTGGCTGGAGAGACTGTGGGGCAGATAGGAGAGGTGTTTACCTTGAACTCAGATGACCAAGGCTTGATCTTCAGCGCAACATGTGGTCCACACAGCACCAATAGAGTGATCTCTAGGCACAGAGCCACAAAGCCCTGAGCACATCAGGATGTGGCCTCCAAAGCCAAGAAAAAAGTTAGATGTTTTTATCATGTTGAAATGATTTTCTTTCTCAGTGACTGTTGGGTAACCATTCAATCACATCTGCTTTCCCCTCTAGCATGTATCAGAAATCTCTCCACTGATCTCTGACATGTTAGATCAATGCTAACACTTCATTCCTCCTTCATCTTCATTTAGATCAATGGCTTTCAAAACTCATTTCTCATAGCCCTAATATTCCTCTTTTCCTTTTCATTCTTTTTATGTGCATGTGGTGGGAGAATCAGGTCACATTCGCACTCACGATTGATCCCTGAATATGTTCAAGGGGCCATGTGTGCACAGGGATTCAAACCCAATTGCACATGAGGTGGACTCTTAACCTGTGTGTTATTTCTCTAACCCAAGAGTCCTCTTTTAATATCTTCTGTAATTATTAATTTTCAGTATAAGATGTTTTAAAAGCTGTGTTTCTACTTTTATTTTTAAAGCTGGAAAACTTTCAGTCGGATGTAGTCTGGTTTTTCTACTTTCAATTCTGTCTTCACGAACACATTCATTTCATTCAAAATCTTCCTAAAATCTATATCTGATAGCTCACCTCAATAGCAATTACCTTTAATTTACTCCCTTCATGTTTTTTTTTAAATTTTGGGGCCACACCTAGTGGTTTTCAGGGGTTACTCCTGACTCAGCATTCAGGAATTAGTCCTGGTGGTCTGGGGGACCACATGGGGTACCAAGGATTAAACCCATGTCAACCTGTCCGAGGGAAATTCCCTACCCACTATATAATCTCAATGGTTCCTTTAATTGATTTCTTATAAGCACTAACAAATAAATTTCAAGATTTTGTACACAACCCATAAGGCCAGAGTCTAGCTCTATCCCATTGCTCTTGTCTAAACAAAATCCAAATGCCAAATGCCAAGTCTCATAATGGAGACATTACTGGTGCCCACTTGAGCAAATCAATGAACAACAGGATGACAGTGTTGCAGACAGTGCTACAATGCTCCTTCCAAAAGTTTACATCAATTCCAGACTGGATTAAAGACTCACCTTGTCTTTTCTATTCACTGTTCTACATTAGCACTTTCTACAATATGCCACATTTATTTGTGTGTCTCTCTGTCCCACTAGACTGTGAACTTTTAGACCGTGGTATTTTCTTCTACCTTAATCACAGCTGCCTAGAATAGAAAAAGTATACTTGAACCAAAGGTGGAAAAGTTCTACCCTCTATCTGCTGTAATATAAACATGTGATCTGAAGAAGCAACAGGTGTTGGGGCTGGAGCAATAGTGCAGCGGGTAGGATGTTTGCCTTGCACACAGCTGACCAGGGTTCGATTCCCAGCATCCCATATGGTCCCCTGAGCACCACCAGGGGTATTTCCTGAGTGCAGATCCAGGAGTAACCCCTGTGCACTGTCAGGTGTGACCCCGAAAAGCAAAAAAAAAAAAAGAAGAAGAAGCAACAGGTGTAGGATAAGATAAAGAGCACTGGAAGAGGTTTGGAAAACAGATGATAAACTAGGTACCCAAACTACTGCCCTAGAAGTAAAATCTGAGGCTACATTTGAACTGAACAAAAAAAGTCAGATCTTTGAATATTTTCTCCATGAGCATAGGGACAAGGTGCTAACAGAATATCTAAAGTTGAGAACTCCTTTCCTTCCTTTCTCTCTAGTCTGAGTTGACAGTCTTCCTTTGATTCCCATTTATCACATACTGACTACAAACTACTGTTAATGCCTGAGCTAAATGTATCCCTAAAACTGTCCACTCTCCATCATAGTTACTAAGATATAATATAGATGAAAGCATTTATTGAACTGTAAAGATCTTGAACAAACTGTGCTCTATTCTTATTTTAATTTCCAACAGAGACAAGTCAAGGTGGCAAGTGCTGACTTAATATCCATGAATGATATGTAGATACAGTTTAATGTTGAGTGCACTCCTTCTATTTCTAATATATCCATTCCTAGAAGTGCTTTTGAGTCAACTCTTGTGAATGTTACTTCAATAAATGCTTCCTTAAAGTCTGGTGAGATAATTAAATATTTTACAGCTATTTTAAATATTTTCACACTTTCATAATAAAGAGTATTCACCTGTTTTTAAGCATAAAGTCAACTTTCTCCTGAAGGTATGAATTATTTCTACTCCGGTTCATTTGTAATTACGGACAATTGACTTGAAAATACATTCTAGTTTCTGCCATATGGTTTTACATGAAAAATAGAGTTATTGGCAAACTGAATGTCTTAGCTCCAAATCCCCCCTTTTTTTTCTGCCTAAAAATCCAAACTCTTCTAAGTAACTCAGGAAGACTCAATTATAGACTTCATCAAATCTTGATAAGAATCTAAGCTTCCTGCAAAAGCCACCAAAGAACATGCATTTATTTATTGTCTGTCTCAATAAACATGATGCTTATAACACCAAAACTCTCAAAAGATGATGTTAAGTGGTAATATACTAAAGAATTAAGGTAAGAAAAAAATAACACAGAATATAACAGAGACCATGACTCCAATTTGGTTATAAACTACATTTCTCGCAGATTCTGTAATATTCAATTTGTATTAAATATATCTCCAATAACAGACATACTTATATGTAAATAGAAACAGAAACTAATGGAAAATACATATTCAACTATTAGCAAGAGGTTATTTCTGAAAGTAAATTATAGAGGAAAGTGGGTTTGTTTGAACTCTCTTGTGTCTATACAATTTAAAATATACTAAATGCAATAATAAGTATTATAGTTGCCACATAATTATTGGGTTGGAGAAATCTATAATAATGGTGAGATTATAAATTATTATAGATAATAATAATAATTGGGTTTGAAGGCCCTTGTAATTAAACAAAATTTTTCTAGGAGACCAACAAATAATTGGCATGAGTCACAGTATAGTAGGATTTCTGAGGTGGTGCAGAATTTGGTAGTAAGCATGCAAAGGGCACTTATTTCTCAAAATTGTTCAGGTCCAAGAAGATGATCATTTTTAAGGACAGTACTCTAAGGGAAACATTTAGTAATCACCTTTCACCCAGGTTTCCAAAGAAAGGTTACCCAAAGTACGTTTTTTTGGCTTTGATTCATTATATTTTGCAGCAACAAAATAAAATCAAAATCGTATCTAGTATCACAAAAATAATGAAACACATAAAGACCAAATAATGGCTCTTCTAATATTTAAATTCTACTATTAAACTTTATTCCTCCATCCCTCTCGGAGAGCCCGACAAGCTACCGAGAGTATCCCACCCACCCAGCAGAGCCTGGCAAGCTCCCCGTGGCGTATTTGATATGCCAAAAACAGTAACAAGTCTCACAATGGAGACATTACTGGTGCCCGCTCGAACAAACCAATGAACAACAGGACAACAGTGCAGCGCAGTGCTATTAAACTTACTAAGATTTGTATTTTCTTTTATAGCATCATTACTAACTTACATCACAATTATATAAATATATTATACACTCTTAATTCACCACATGCCTGAGGGCCGCAAATATATTTGATCATATTTGTCTTTTCCATATTTTTATTCATTCCAAAAGAATTAAAGAAGTGAAGTCACTAGTTTTATGGCTGAATTTGGCCTTACAATAGAAATACAAAGAAATTATTTATACCAAAAGCCACATTTTTTTTGCTTTTCATAAAAATTTCAAGACATTTTCAGCCCACATTTCAACACATTAAAAAAAATACACTTAAGATTTCTGATAGTCATTCAAGAGATTTGCCTTGTCAAGGCTGACTTTATGTGCAATTACTTCTCTCAAGAATACCTTCCAGGGGGCTGGAGTGATAGTACAGCAGGGAGGGCATTTGCCTTGCACCTGGCCGCCCCGAGTTGATTCCCAGCATCCCATATGATCCCCTGAGCACTGGCAGGAGTAATTCCTGAGTGCATGAGCCAGGAGTAACCCCTGTGCAACTCCAGGTGTGACCCAAAAAGAAAAAAAAAGTTTTAAGAATACTCTCCAAGTTGATGGCCCCAAGAAATGGCTGAGTGGCTTGGACTAGAACACCCTCCTAGAAAGTGTATGGTATGAGTTAAATTCCTGGTGGCATCATGCACTATCTGCTCTCTGTGTTCCCTGATGCCACAAGTGATGTATAGCTACACTCCTGGTGAGGTCACAATTGACTGATAGCCAAACACCATGCCCAAGACTAAGACAAATACATGAGCATGTAAGTGAGCACCACAGCAATCCCTAGCAAACACTACAGCCGAAACGTGTTTGAGCACAACGGGAGTTCGACCACCTGTGCAAGTGTAACTAAAGGTATGCAACCCTCAGTGAGCGCCTAGATTAGTGTGCACGCACCAGGACCAGATGTGGAACCCCTAAAGAAGACCGCAGCCCGGCATGTTATGTGTGCAAGATCCCATCACTACAATGACCTCAACCACCACCACCACTATAGTCGGGGGGGGGGGGCAAAAAGAAGAGGGGAAAGAAAAAGGGAGAAAAGGAAATAAAAACAAGAAAGGGGAGGAGGGGAGGAAGTGGGGGGAGAGGGAAAGGAGGAGGGAGAGATGTGGGGGGAGGAAAGGGAGGGGAGGGAAGATAAGAGGTGAGGGGAGGGAGGAAGGAGAGGGGAGGGGAATGTAGGAGAGGAGAGAGGAGGGGAGGGAATGGAGGAGAGGGGAGGCTAGGGGAGAAAGGGAGGGGAGGAATGGAGGACAAGAGAGGGGAGTAGGAGAGGGGAGAGTAGGGGAGAGGAGAGGAGAGGAGAGATTAAATCTTTGGGGAGATAGTGCAAAAGTCTGGAGCACATGCTTCATTCACATACGGGAGGACTGGATTCCATCCAAGGCACCATGGACTCCAAAGCACCCCTGTAAGTAGCCACTGAAAATCCCTGAGCGTGGTCCAATAAAAACAATGCCCAGAATGAAAAATCATATGACAAATAACATGAGGGGGTGGGCAGAGTTACAGCACAGCAGGGAAGGTGCTGGCCCTGCACATGTTACACCCAGGTTCAATTCCCAGCCTTCCATAAGATCCACCAAGCCTGGTCAGAAGTGATCTCTGAGCACAGAGCCAGGAGTAAGTGCCTAGACAAAGCAGGGTATGTCAAACAAGAAAATAAATATTACATGAAGGCCAGAGAGAGATAGGATAGGGGTTAAAGAAACTTGCCTCGCATGCACCTCACCCTGATCTCCAGCACCGCACATGGTCCCCTTAGCACAGCCAGGAGTAAGCCCTGACCACAGCTGATGAGGTCTAGCTTCTCCCTTAACACCACCAAATAAATAACACCAGCAGATTCTTGCACACAAAATCATCTTTTCTTATGTGCTCTCACTGAACCAATGATTTGAATGTTTTGTCTACTGCTTGCTACTTCAAGAATTCAGAAAGGCACCATGAAGGTTGAGCAAAGGGCTGGAACACACACCAGGCATTTGGAAAGGCCCAGTTTCAATTCCGTGCATTACATGACCCCCTAAGCACCATCAGGGCACATAGGGGACACATGCCCGGGCCCCCAGCACTGCTGGTCCTGAGGTGTCCCTGAGGTCCCCAGAGCACTACTTGGGAGACCAAAGAAAAAGATTTCAGTGAGCAATACTGGGTGTCCCTGAGGTCCCCAGAGCACTACTTTGGAGACCAAAGAAAAAGATTTCAGCAGAACTAATAAATTGTAGGAAAAATCATATAGAAGTCCCATTTATGTTAGTTCTTTCTTTAGTCCATGCATATCCCGTCATTTACTAGCCACATCATTTTAAAACACTTCTCTTCAACACGATGATGCTACCTCACTTTCCTTTACTATGAAATGGAGATACAAATATCACACTCCCCACCCCAAAGTGTTGTGCTACATTTCAAATGTATGTATAAACACCCTGAAATGATAAGGGGCACTGCCAATTAAAGGGTAATTGCTTGTTATCAAATGACTATAAAATTATAAATGGAGTGGTAATGTCTCTTTCACACTTGTATTATCACCTGGTGAAATGGACTAACATGGTTTTGAAAATGACTTTAATTAGTTTAATTTTCTAACACCCATTAGCACTCCTAGTATTAGTGGTTTGAAATGCTTGTGTTGGACCCCTGATATGCAGGAAATTATTAACCCATCTTCATTGTACTTTGTAGATTCACTTTATATTAACCTCAAACCAAAGTGGAAAGTCATAATAAATGGGGTGAGTGCACACCTCCAATTTAAAAGTGAGTTCCTTTCACCTTTTAGGAAATGTATATAGTGAAACTGTTGAATGAACGAAATTCAGACTGTTCATAATAACTAATCTTTCTCCTGCACTGCCTGTCTGTCTGCCTGTCTGTCTCTCTCTGTCTCTCTTTCTGTTTCTGTCTGTCTATGTCTGTCTGTCTGTCTCTGTCTGTCTCTGTCTATCTGCCTGTCTGTCTCTCTCTGTCTCTCTGTCTCTGTCTCTCTCTGTCTGTCTATCTCTCTCTGTCTCTGTCTGTCTGTCTGTCTGTCTGTCTGTCTCTCTCTCTCTCTCTCTCTTCCCCTTTCTCCCACTCTCTCTGAGTATATCACTGTAAAGATTAAATCAATCACTGAGGGTCTGGGGGGTAGTGTGCTGATCAGGGGTGCAGGTTTTGCATCCTCTGGGACCCGAGTGTAAACTCCGGCACTATCTGTAGGTACCCAGCACCACCAGGCAGCTCCAGATCTTTGGTCTGGGGCATGGAACACCAAGCCTGGTTCGTCAAATTTCTCCAGGAATAGGCCCCAGGATACCAGAGACCTCTTGGGGGACTCCAAAATAAAATCATAAGTTTAATTCAGAAATTCACAAGAGATAATTTGGTTTCCACTTCACAGCTAATAAGAATAAAATGCCTGGGAACATACTACCTGGTAAAAGAAACTATTTGTGACCACGCTCTGGAGCCACTGAGCAGCAAACACAACTGTGTGTGACTGGTGCATCCACCATTCTCTCAGTGACGGACCCACCTGTTCTCTTGGGTTCTGTGACCAACAGCGAGACTTTGCCCAGGTCTAGAGCATTTCGGATTGAAATTTCTACCTGGCTTCTCTTGGGATCTAAAGTGGAAACTTGTTAGAGGTGATCATTAATCTAAGCAAGTAGCTTAATACGGCTAGTAGGCCACCCCGGGTGAAATGCAAATTTACTCTGACCTTAGACCGTGAGTCAGCACCACTGATGATCACAAGTGCCCAGGACTATATGATGTGGGGGAGCAGCTGAGGCCCATGAGGCCTGCCAGCATCTTCAAGTGAAGGTGTCCCTAAACCCATGCCCTCCTGGGAGGTTCTGGCCACTGGTGCAAGATAATAACCTTCCCAGGCCTGGATTACACCGGTGTGCTCTTATATCAATGCCACGGACATCAGTGGCAGTCTGAGGGCCTCCAAGGTCTACTTAATGAGCTTAAGTGTCGGAGTTGACACACGGCAAGAGGTCCTCTGGTTGTTTTGATGTAGCCACGTGAATTGATCAACAGCTAATGCTTACCGATTACTTCTGTGCCAGCCAGCCTGAGTCGCTTTTCACCTCATTTCTCTCCTCTAATCCTTCCCATCAGCCCTACAGAGGAAATGCTACTATTGTTTCCATTGTGCAGATGAGGAAACTGAAACACCGAGAAGTGCTTTGCCCTAAGCGTTTCCCAGAGGCCTCTTTGAGACTCCTATGTGCAATTCCATCTTCTTTGGCATATTCCAGACCAGAGCTGCTCAGAATATCCGTGTCATTCACGGAGTTTGCCAGCTAGCATTCAGTTTCCACTGTGGTCGTTACTGAAGGCCGTGCAGGTGGGTATAGGAAGGCACTTTCAGGAGGAATTAAGAATAAACTAGTTAAGCAGTTTGAAAACATAATAAAGATTATGTTTTATAAACATATGGTTGTAATCTTTTGCTTCCAAATGTCTTATAAACAAGAGGATAACTTTGTTTCACTTTAACAAGTGCTTGTCAAACTACTTTGTAAATTCATTTGTTTGGGTTTTTGCTTGTTCCTGTTTTTAATTCCTTTATAGCCAAGCCTCTGAATTTTGATCAAGCTGTAAAATTTATCTCTGCCTTAACTGAAATAAAGTACTTCAGGCTGTGCTGGGTCAGAGGGATATTATGGGATTCATGTCCTATGAAGCTGCCCCAAATACAATCGAGCTTACTGCAGTCAAAGTGTCAGAGAAGCAGTAGAAAAACCAGAGAAAGACGACTCCTAGAACATCCCGACGCCTAACCCTACGGGTTTCTCTGACAATGCTGGTGGCCAGTTTAAACAAAATACAGGCTGAATTACGAACAGTGGCTGTGGAGAATTCTTCCTTCAATTTTCGGATACTTTATTTTTTAATGTTGTTGACTTAATAATTCCCTGAAGTACTATGTTGGTAATTCTAGAAATATTCACTTGTACTTGGGAACCTAAAAGGCTGAGTGACCGCTTGAACATCCAGCACTAAATGTATTTTCTTTCATCAGATTCTCTCTAGATTTCTTATTTTTTTTTAAGTACAAACTCGTCTCTTCCCCAAATCTAAAACCCCTTGAAGTCAGGCACTGTGCCTCCTTGAATCATATTATATTTGCGAAAGACAGACCAGGCTGAGAGAAAGCAGACCCATTTTGAAAGCCTGCACAGTCTCCACTTAAAGTAAGGCCTTTCAAGTAGCCCTGAAACAGCAATGATAGGATTTGTTACAGCAATGGAAGAATCCTAATAATGATGATAATAAACCTGTGGGTGGGGCAGGAAATTGTTTTAGTTCATCAGGATGCCTCAATCGGTTGTTTGACTTGCTCCTTCAGGCAGAATGAAATCCCTGGGTTCTGCCCACCCCCCTGGGACCTCAGCTACCCAGAGTCCTCCTGCATCCTCCATGACTTCTGATGCTCAGACTCCTTTTCTATCTTATAATCCATTACTTGCTCTACCTATATAATAAAACATTGGAGAAGTATTTTATTTGACACTTTAATAAACTCAAGTTGCCAGGTAGCCAACACCAATCAAATATACCTCCATTTTTTAAGTGACATTTCTGCTAAAATGTTGAGATGGAATTAGTTAAAATCATGCGCAGTATCTGCTCTAAGTTAAGTTTTGCTTCTGGGAAACCTACTTTGCTGTGCTTTTTAGTTATTAAACAGATTGAGTATGATAGATGCCAGACTATCTTTTCTAGTGGTATGTGATAAATGACACCAGTAAATTTTTTTTTTAATTTAGCTTCTGGATACAGATTGTTCTTTGGATATTTTTGGTCTCAGGACTTCTTGATATTATGAAATTTACTATTAAATAAATCAGTGGACATTCTAGACATTCTAGGACGAAATAAATGTGAGGGATGATGAGTCCCTTGTTTTAAAATAAGAGAAAGATGGGAAGTAACTTGTCACACATAATATGCTTAATTCTACCACACTAAGCCATGAAGTAGATCATTTTCTGAATTTATTTTGTTGTCTTCATTAATCCAGAATACATAATAAACTACCTGGAAAGGTAACTGCTAAATGATTTACTATCAAATAAATTAATAACAATGTTGGCTTAAAACCATACTGATTTAAGCCAATACTGATAAATAAATAAAATCTAGATTTGCAATAATTTTCTGAGTATGTCTGAACATTTGACATTACAGACTCATATGTTCAGACACTCATACTGTAAAGGCAGTTGGCTGAAAGCTGTCTAATTTTTTAATGGGGGAGGAATCCATCTATGTTGGCATTTGACAGTGGGAAACACATAATGTGACTGTATGTGAACTATTTCTATATACAGGTATATACATATATGTGTACATAACTAAATTCCATAGCTTGATAAATGAAGAGTAATATGTAGTCATTTTAATATAAGTGCAGTTTGGGATGGAAACAAAATGGTGAAGAAAATAATTCATTAAAGAGGATAGCAGGATGTACCATATGGCTTTTAAGTCAACTAAATCTCTTTTTGGAAGACTCTTAAAGACCTTAAGAACTGAATTTTTAAAAAGACACTACTTCTCTTTGTAATGTAAAAGAAAGGTTCTTGACTTTGCTATTAAATGTAAATGTATTCCATATTTGAATATATGGCATTCCAGTTTCCATTTAAAGACCTGGAGTGGAGTTGTGTCACTCCCATCAACCCCCCAAAATGCAATTATGGAGAAAAGATATTTTGAGTAAATTATTTGAAGTACAAAAATCTAAAACAACCCCTTTTAGGGAAAATGGAACCCTTAGATGGGTAGCATAATACTCAGGTCCTTCAGACACAAACAAATGTGATTATTGTTCGGTAGCTTTCATTTTCCTTTTTAGAGAAAAATCACAAATATAACATCCTAAAACACACGTGCCTAATCCTGTAAGATATTATCATGAAGTCTTTGAATTATTATAAATGCTTGAACATTAAAAATTCATCAGTAAGGGGAGAGAGGTGCTTTCTATTTGTGGTGTTCTGAATTTAAACACAATCTCCTAAGAATGGCTGATTGTCCTAAGGAAGCACCGCTGACAGCCATCAGCAGGCCTGTGCAAATGGTGTATGGAAAAGGTAATAAGAGCTTCAGGAGTATATTTCAACCCATATAATAAAGTAATTGTGAAACTGTAATTGCAGTCTGGTTCCATACCATATTAGGGTCAGCAATGAGACGGTAAGAAAATATGAGATTCGCGGAATTATTTTGTAAGCAATTTCTACAATGACTGTCTCCTGGGATCCGTGGCATTTGTCAGAAAAACATAATTGTAAAGTGCACAGTGGTATTTACTTTTTAAGTCTATTATGATGAAGGTGAACAAAATGAGCAGTGATTATTTCACCATTTAAAAGATATCCTAAACTTAGGAACAACTTCAAATACAAAGGTATTGGATAAAATTAAGCTAGTAAATGAAGCTGACATACGTTTTTAAAGGAGTTGTTCACCTCCATTATTTACTTATGAATGATACCTACTTTAAATTTCCAATGATTTAAATATTTTCACAATAATAATTTCAGTTTAGGGTCCCGAGAGACAGTACAGCAGGTAAGGTGTTTGCCTTGCATGCAGCGAGCCCAGGTTCAATCCCCAATACCACATGCAGTTTCTTTGAAAGCCACATGTAGAGATCCCTAAACTTAGTCTGAGCACTGCCAGGTACCAGGTACGGTCCCCAAACCAAAATAATAACATTAACTTAGATTTAGACAGTCTTTCCTTAGCTACTTCATAAGCAATCAAGATTGGTTTGTCACTGTTACTATATTCCCTAAGACCATAAGTTGCTCTCATAACAAGAACTGAGAAAGGGGGACCAGAGTGATAGTACATGGGATAGGGCATTTGCCTTGCACACGGCCGACCTGGGATCAATCCCTGGCATCCCATATGGTCCACCAAGCACTGCCAGGAGTAATTCCAGAGCTCAGAGACAGAAGTAAGCCCTGAGCATCATGAGGTGTGACCCAAAAATAAATGAGAAAGGGCCAGGAAAACTGGTTCTGTCTTAGCCATGTCCTCTAGACTTTGAAAGAAGAGCCCCCTGAAAGCCATTTGAGGCTGCTCTTCAAGTCCATGTTCTCCCCGGAGCACATATCTCACGTGCTTGTCTCTGCTTCTTCGCTCACTTATTTCCATTCTGGAAAAACCTGTGTTCTTTCTCAAACACATTTTTCCTTTCACTCTTCTCCCATCTTTCTAAGCAAGCTTCATTCAATAAAAACTACCTTGTTTCATAAGATAAAGAGGAAAGAGAAATATGAAAGGAGAAGGTAGATGCATAAATGAGCACAAGGATATCCGGAGCTTAATCTTAACACTACTAGCTCAAATATTTAAGGTGTCCATTTGATTTAAGGTTACCCTTTTTCTATTAATAGGACCATTTATATCACATCTAAGATTATTTCCTCCATAAGTGCACATTTTCCCCTTTTTAACATCCTGTACCTTGAGCAATTCTGGTATGCAGTAATAACCCAGAAAATATTTTATGAATAAATTACCCAATATTTGTAAATGCCATTGCTACTGGAAGCTAAGTATAATAAGTGACACAGGCCCCAATCCCATGAAGAAACAAGCTATTAAGTCAAATATAAAGAATCTGCTTTTCTTTTTCTTGACTTCGCTCATTGACTTGTTTGTTTTTCAGCTACATTCAGCGATGCTCTAGGCTTTCTCCTGATTCTGTGCTCAAGGATCACTTCTAGCCTTCTAGGGAATACAGAAATTGGGAATCAAACTAGTGTCAGCCACATGCAAGGCAAGCCCCCTAACCGTCATACTATCTACAACCACAACATTTAAATTAAGTTTTGTTCCACGTATATGGTACTTGATGGATAAATAAATGCAAACTGCAGGTATAGACTGTTCATTTCCTTGGCCAACTATTTGGGATGAAATTTCAAAAGATGTTTAGGTTAGGGAAAGCTTTTTAATTTGGGTAAAAGGAAAATCTAAATTCTTGTCTCTTTAAATAAACTTTCTAGAAAAATACATATTTTCTATGTTAAAGGGAATACCTACTATTTACACTAGGCTGCGTGTTGACAAGGAATTTATTTCAAAAATACGTTAAGGCTTCTATGAAGTGAAAGTTAAAACAATCAGGCCAACCCTGATTTAGGGGTGTGCTTTGGACAACAAGTACACATATACAACATTTACAGACCACACACAATTTTTAGGAGTGTTCAGTCCACTAAAGTATGTCTGAATGATGATGAAGTAGGAGAATGGCTGCTCTGAAATAGAAGCCCATTGGAAACAGGTGGGAATATAGGAAGAAGTGGCCTATATAACATGCTACCAAGAAAAAAGAAATTAGAAGAACCTTGCAAATAATTATTTGCCCAACACCCTAAAAAGTGAAACATGCAGATTATGGAAAGAATGGAGAGACCTAGGCTTCAGGCATTTGTTATGTAATAGGTCTTTCTCTGTCCTTGCCCTACACTTCCCCAGGTCATCATTATCTTCTTTCCATATCTTATTGACCTTTTATTTTTTCTTGGATTTTTCATATTTTTAGGTTAGATTATATACCAATGCCTATCCAAGAATATAATATTACTCTTGGATATCTTCTTCTATCACTCACTATCATCAATTATTGCCAGAACCCACAGAACTTTTCTCTTGTAAATACACTTTGGGATTTTGACATTTTTCCTCTCTGCCATTCTCCATTTAAATAAATGTCACTAGATCACCGGTACCAATCATTATTGAACATTAGCTATTCTTCCATTTTTTGACTTATCAAAACTTTGTGGGTCGAAGAGAGCAGAGGGGTTATAGGCTTTGCATTCGTCTGACCTCAGTTCCATCCCAGCACTAAGCACCCACCAGGAATGATCCCTGAGCAAATAGTAAGCCCTGAGCACCCCTAGGTCTGGTGCCAAAAGAAAACAAAACAAAGGAATAATACTCTTTGTTAGGCTTTCTAATCCAAAATGGACAATCAGTGTAAGTCAGGGAAAGAACTAGGGTGAATAAAGTGTACTATATTCATGAAATATTGACCTAACCAAACAAACTTCTGCAAAGTGTCTAATCTATTCTTGATATGCCAAAATATTGTAACATTTCATGTTTCTTCAATTAATGCCATTGAAGCAAAGAGGAAAATAAAGCAACACAACAAATATAGAATATCATGGACTGTCATACCATGGCAATGACTCAACTGTAAGTGATTTTAAAATATCATATTTACATTAAAACTGGCATGATTGTATTATAGAATGTAAAGAACACACGTTTCTTAAGGAGGAAAAGTTAGTCTTTGAAGGCTATGCAGACTAAATAAGCACTATAGATTTGTTTGGGGGATATAAATTCATTGAGCACTTCAATTGGAAAATGTGAGGATTCTGCCCCATGGATACTTAAAGATTGTGAGTTACCTTCAAAACCAAACAAGATGTTTTCGATCTGTACACTTTATTATATTTCCCAGTTTTACTATTAATTGTAGAAGCATAACCACTGGATAAGAATTCAGGAAAGTAGCTACTAGTACCTTGGGAATTTAACTCAACAGGTACATTGCTAAGAATGCACAGAATTTACAGAAATTTGAATATACACATTAATTTCTGGCAATTGTGCTACCAACTAAAAAGCAAAATGCTTTTTTTGCTTTTTATCTATTGTAGATAGACTACAATAGTTCAGAGCTTCAAGTTAGATTTTAGCATTACTCAACCTTTTGGAAAAGAAGTATATAACCTCTAAATATCAGATTCATGTATAATTAGAAGTCATCCCCCAAAAATTGATCAATAGTGAATTGTTCATTTTACCACGTCATTTCCCTAGGTAGTCCTTTCTCGTTGGGACTGAACTTTAGCTTACTTAAAATAAGCCATTATAATTCCATTTCAATCTGCCCCAACTATTTCTCTGAATGGCAACAGTCACATTCCTGATGTTTCCCTGCCCCTTGATCTTCAGCTGCATATGCCTGGTTTTCTGTGTTCTGACCCCAAGGAGCTCCTGTCTTTCATCACACCTTATATTCCACTACCTCAATCTCAACCCAGGCCCCTAGAGAGCCTATGACACGCCTCCATCTATTTTCTCATTTTAATCCTTCTGCTTTTTTTTATTAGAGAAAACTTTTACTCCTGAAAAATCACTATTTCTATGTCTCTCACATAATCAGAATTCTGCCATTTAATGTGATTCCATTTTCACTTTATGCTGAACAGGGCCACATATAATATTTAATTATAGTGATGATACCTAAATTAAGAAATAGCTTTGGTATCTATTTCATAGCTATCATGTTCTGCCTTAATACAAACAGCCTTATTGTATGGATTGCTTCGTATTTTAAGTTAACTCAAGGCATTTGAAGAGAGGCAGGAAGTGAAAAAACAAGTTTAAGAATATGGGTTATTTTCCCCTTCTTCACTGCCCAAGTTTTAAGGTCAACTGAAATGCCATCTCCTCCAGGAAGCAACCTGATTTCCCCCAATTCAATTCATTATTTTCTTTTCAGTGTATTTCAGCACTTCGACCACACACTTCATATCACATCAACACACTGTAGCTGCATTATGGTTACTTGTCCTTCACCCTTCTTTAGCCAGTGTTGGAAGGAGCCATGGTTCACTCATCTCTGAGCCTTTCCCAGTCCCATTTACATTCACCATAAGGTTTTACACACAATTGGTGTTCAGTAAATGCTTTCATTTTCTAAAAATGAATTAAATGTGCCTTATTAGCAAAGCCCTAAACTTCTTTCCAAGTGCATTCTAAATAACGAAGGGGTGTGGGGAGGACTGCTTAAGTTAAAATATTCTCAATTTATCCCTGAGCAAATATTTGTATGGGGACTGTATTAGAGCTACCTGAAAATAAGAAGTTATAATGGAATCAGTGACACAGCCCTAGGTGAAGCAACTGAAACAGGAACGAACTACTTTAATACTTTTACTGAAATGTTCTCTGCTTGATAAAGTTCATTACCAGAATATCATCTCTAAAAATGAGATGCAGTCAGCTAAGCACCTTTTTTTTTCATTTTGTAAATAGATGTTTTTCCTTCCCTGAGCTCTCAGTAAAAAGCACAAAATAGTCTTCCATAACATTAGAAAAATTTTACCCCATATAGAAAGCTAATTTTTTAATGATTTTTTTCTTCTTTCGCATTTTAAAGGCACAGCAGTACTTCCTATAGCAATCACTTTGTACTGCAAACCTATCAAGGGTTTAATCATCATGCAATGCCGTGTGAACCATTCTAAAATGTGTTGAGATAATATATTAGAGTCCAGACAAAGTTAAGTCCCATGGGAAAGCCTAAGGCTATAAAGTCACCATCTTTTCAACATTACCCTTCTTATTACTATAGTTACACTTAAAACCAACTCTGGCACTAATCTTTTTCTCACCTATTCAAAATGACATCGAAAAGTAGGTATGTGCTAAATTTATAACCCACGTGCCAACTTTTCACATTATATCAAATGAAAAATTATATATAGCATATCCATTTGAATGTTTTTGTTATTACACAAGTAAGTCCTTGATCAGAGGGCTTACTGTAGTCAAAGTGACTTTACAAAGTAAGTTCTGTCCTGCTTTGAAAATACCACATGTATTGGGGTTTATGCATCTCAGTAAGATAAATGGGATATCTCCATCTGGAGGAAAAAAGATAGCAGAAATGAATCTTTGACCTTTCAGCTGTCAGTTGAGATTCATTCTAAGAAATGAACATTCATATATTTATTAGTGTCATTTTACAATAAGCACTGTGTTTCTGCTACTTTTAACCTGAATTCAGATATAATTTTAAGAACCTCTAACGTTCAGAAAGATGTTCTTCCTTCTCCACCTCCTAAAGGCCCCTCCCACAGCAACCTTTTCTAAAGATTGAAAATTAGAGACAGTCAGTTGACCTCAGTACATTTTTCCGCTGGCTTAATTTTTCCTTCCTTTTTAGAGTACTTTTTAGGGAAATTTTTAAAAGAAAGATAAATACACTTCATACAGCAAGTGCCATAAGAAAAATATGTTCTGGCAGACTTTTCCCAACTTGTAAATGAAAAGAATTTACATCATCCAAGTATAAGTGCGAAGAGTAAAAGAAAGAAATCTCAAAATGGATTTTTGTTCCACTTTCAAACTTCCAGGCTAGAGGAACACAAGTGTTTCACTTCAGAAATGAATAACGAATGACTTCAGTACACATACACCTTTTTCTTTTTTGGAAAAAACTGCACATAAAAGAGCATTTTTTGGCACGGCTGACCTGCAGAGATATGGAGCTAAGCAGAGTCATGAATTCACTTACTCTGATATGCACACATGATACGCAATTAAAATCTCCATTCACATTCCTGCCTGGTTGTCAATCATGAGGAAAGCCTTTTTGACAACATTCAGCGAAGCGTACCAACTAACCGCTCAACAGGAACTTAAACAGTAACAGCTTTTGTTACTAGCAAGAACGAATTTTTTACCAAGATTGGGTTCAGTTTCTAAGAAATCATTATGCTCTCAATTTTAGAGCCTTTTATTAAAAATAAAAATGTGTCAAATACATTTTGTATGGCAAGCTATCTTATGTAATAGCTAGAAAATATGAGATATATAAAAAATTCTAGCCTTTCAACTGAGGGAATCTTTTTAACTTTTTCCATTTAGAACAATGAACAATGATTTTATAAAAGTGATCTGCAGGGGTGGGGGATGTGACATTCTAATTCATTCCCAAGGTTTGCAGTAGAATTTTTAAACTTTTAAAATAGATTGGGACCTAATCTTACTCGAAAAGTGACTGATTGGTTTATAAACCAATGGGAAAGTGATTTTCTTAAAAAAGAATCATATGAAGAATATTTAGCATGTCAGAAATATTGCATGCATCCAACCTCTCAATTTATGGAGCTCTATAGAAAATATTATGCACATAAATTTTTCCAGATGAACCCAGAAGGTACTCTGCTCATAACTTAGTTTCTGTTGAACATCTAATCAAAGACTGTGCCCTTCATAATAGCACATTAGTGTGCTTTAAAGTCATAAATCCATAAAAACAGAGCCCAGTAAAATTGAATATAGGATGCTTGTTAATCTGCTGCTGTGTCTGTTTTGAGCAACTAACCTTGGGTTACAAATTTGAAACAAGTTAATACTATCAGATATTGAAATATTTGTCTTCTTCCTTATCATGCTCTGTAACAGAGAGAGCAGATGCATCCTGACCATTAGCAGTCATGACAAATTGCCTTGCTAATGAACGTTACACACTGAAAGTGCCATAACTGATTAAACTACAATTTCCCACTACCAGATAGAGAGTGAGTTGGGGACTCCAGCAGCGGGCAGCTCTGATATTCTGCCAACAGGCCTTCAGGGCACAGTGTGATATTTAGAAAAACACTAAATTCCATATGAACATATTTTAAAAGCCTATGTGTCTACAACAGGTTTTTAAAGAACATTAGATAAAACAGCTTAGGTTGTAACTGATGAGCCATGAAAATGAATGTGTTTTAACTATTTGGTAGCCTTGCAAGAAAGTGTTAAAGCATATTCTCTAGAGTGATTTCTCTCTTTCTCTTTCTCTCTCTTTCTCTCTTTCTCTTTCTCCTCTCTCGCCTCTCTCCTCTCTCTTCTCTCTCTCCTCCCTCTCCTCTCTCTCCTTCCCTTTCCCCACCCCCAAAACATTGCGTGTGCTTTGCATTTCACATAAAATCTTTGTCAGTTCCTTTGTTGGTGCAAAATTGGCAGCAGTTCAAATTCAAAGTACTCCTATTCATTTACTGACCAATGTCATTCTAGTTCACATCAGCCAGGGAGCTAAGCTCTAAAAAAACATAAAAGACTTGCTTCACCACTGACGAATAATGTGTACATTTTTACAGAGCTTAAACCTTAATGCTTTCCCTGAAACTAACAATACAGTATATCTTATCATTCCTTTTTCACAAGCAGGCAGCTGCTGAAACGCTTGCCACTTCAAAATATCAATTGCTTGCCAGAGTTTTCCTCAACACACCCTGTCAAACTCATGTATATTGTGCAATGAAAATGGTGCAGGGCTGAAAGCTGGAAATTGTGTCAAATTCTGCTGTAAGGGTATGATGTGCAAAGAACAATGTATGACAACCGTAGAGACTACAAACAATGGCACTGGAGCCAGGGACTTCATAGATCACAACTGCGCCTGTACATATTTTATTGTAGGCATTATATATTTAAAGCATGACAAATGTACCATTGTACATTATGTGCTGCAGAATAGAAGCTCCTCCTCCTAGTTTGCCTTTTGCATTTCTCTTGACGATGGAAACAGAGTTGAGTTTCATTTCTTCTTCTGAAGACAATTAGGGTTCTCAAAACATAAAGGAAAAAGACATCCATACACATAAGGCTATCAAAAAGAAGTTAACAGAAAACAGAAGACAATAATACAAGATGAGAAAATTAGATCTTGTTCTCTTAACATTTTGGCTTCCCTCGCTGAGGACACAAAAGCAAGGATTATCTTAAACATTAACCAAGGGTATCAAGAGAACTACACTACCACTATGCCTATAAATTGTTGTCTACCTAATTTTAATGCAGATAAGTGCTGGCTTATTGATTCGCACAATTTTCTAGCAAAATGGAAATCCCATGTGAATATGTTCTTTGTGTGCAGAAAAAAAAATGGTTTAAGAAGCTTTTACTATTATTGCTTTCCTATGCCAAAAGAACAATTAAGCAAATAATATTTCACTTCGGTATCAGGTCTATAAACTAATACTCGTTCTTGTCTGTTTAGATTTTAAATATCCTTTCCCATTTCCCGATTCACTGTTTACTTTAATTGATACTGGTTATTGGAAAGTTGTTTATCTTCCAAACGTTTCCTTTAAGTAACATGTAAAATCTGAAAACATTCTTGCTCTGGAACACCTACTTAATTATAAAGGGCTTCATGACTATAATTCAGTCAATGACTGTGGATATGGAAACATGTTTATGAGAGAAGATTGCTATGAATATATATTTATCTCCTCTGTGACCCAGCTTAAGTTACAAAACCTTTATCACACAAGTAGCTTGGAGTGGAATTAACTGACTAGAAACTAGGAAAAATAAAGAACTATGCTTTCAAGGTGTTAATAAATATTTTGGAAAGAGAATAGGAGGCTTAGGTGCTTAGGGGTGATGACCTTTGGTGTGTTGATTAGGGGGACAATGATGCATTATTAACACACAGCAGCTGTACCTGAACTGCTGCCATGAAAATAATAGCCTTTTATAGCCATCAAGGGAGTGAGGTAGGAGGCCTTTATTAACCACTAGACATGATTAGCACATTATGTGAACTTTAGTAGGCAAATTATCTCTTATTGAAATATAATGTTGGTTATAACTAATTGTAAACATGATTTTTAAAACTTCCCACTGAACTACTCAATGTTTTGTTACTCTCCAGCTCATTATTGGCTGATAATCGACAGAAACACATCCGATTGTGGGATGTGTTTAGAGGAGATGAACCTCCAAAGGCAGCCTGCCTCACCCAGGACTGACTTTAAAATTATTTGGCAGCACAAGTTCAGAGCTATTAGTACACGTTCAAACTTTCTCTAATTAAGCAAAACTGTTCATGAACTAGAAAAGCTGCTTGGGGATTTTTCTTCCTCTTTATTTCTTTAAGCAGTTCTTAAAAGATTAGCTTTGCAGTAAAATTTTTGAGAGTTACCTTGAAAAATAACAGCATAATTTATTTCGAAAAGCTTAATTTTGGGAGAGAAAAGATTATCCCATTAGCCTTAGTAACTGAACATAGCACGAGGAGTCCATTATGAACAGTCTTTTATGCCCTGGCAGAAAGTCATTAACATAAAATAAATCATTAGCTTTGATATTAAGCTTCTACTATCTGCAGGTTTCTATGATTAATGTTCATGACTGCATCTGCCAAATGATAAAATATACTTTTTGTTGAAAGGTTATCCTGCCTCTTTATTATTAACATTTCTCTTTATGCAATTGTTACTGGCATTTTAGGCAGAAGCATATTGGCATAGAAAGGGGGGAACTGTTTTTTATTTTAATAATAGTATGGACACGCCAGTCTATCTAACACTTTACCCATCCTTTTGAAAATTAACCATTTCATTGAGTTGAAAGACTTAAGGAAATCGGATGGCAGATCACTGTGCTTTCAATGTAATTGGCCTATATTTAGAACCAGTTGGTCCATTCATTAATTAATCATGCATATTGTATTTCTCATCTTAGACCCCTATGTCAGGCGACAGTACAGAGGAGTGAGCTGGTTTCCCGAAAGTCAAGAACTACAAGAGGGCATTTCCCTCTGTTGCAGTTATTTTCAACTTTTATCTTATCTTCTTACACTGCAAAACAGGCAACAGTTCCCCTCAGTAGCATCTCTCATTAGGTGCCTGGACTCAATGAATAGAAGGAAAAAAGAGGCCCCCTGGGGGGCTTCTCAATGTCTGATGGAGGGAAATTATAGACCTTACCTACACATACTCCATTTTCCCAAATTCACCTTTGACCCTCTAGAAAGGTTATCCCTTTTACTCCCTACCTGAAAGAAGCACGAGTCTACATCTTTGGAAATTCTATTTCACTAGGGTAACAGAAATAGAAGGAACGGGCTGAGAATACAGTATGTTTCTAAGCTCTACCACTATTTGAAGTTTTTAAGATATTTCTCCACAGGATTTCAAAATAATCTACCTCTGTTGACTCCTTAATTCTCATAAGGCTTCTTTGATGCAAGTGCAGGTTTTTTTTTTTTCCTCTCACGGATACAGGGAAGATTGGGACACAGGTGGATTAAGGGTTTTAGTGTTAGAACTTTTACCAGATGGAGAACAAAGTCAGGCACCTAAAAAGAATGGGAAACAGAGGGTTGGGGGCAAGAAAATCATATCCTTTCATTGTTATATTTATTTTGCCTAGGGAGGAAGTCAACACAGGTTTAAAGGCCTTTAGTTTTTATCTCAAATCCTCAACAAAAAGGAGTCTTTTCTTCAAAAAGAAAGACCTATGGGTTTTCTCGAAAAGACATCAGTCTTATTAGGTTTTAATATGCCAATTAAATCCATGCATTGTGAAAAACATCCTCTCCTGTGAAATATGGTTAAATTGTTTTTTAAAAGTGTGATAATGAGGTTTTCTGTCATTTAGGACAAGTTCTCATGTATTCATGACCGGAAATATATGAAGAAGCATGAGAAACACATCATACACACATACACACACACACAAAAATATATATATATTATACCAATTCCTCAAAGTAAACCTAGGCAGAGGCTAAAAGAAATTTATGCAGAGATTAATTTTCATAATTGTAAATTGGATACATGTCTACATAGTAATGCAAACCCCATTATGTTTTCCTGGCTAACAGTAAAGTTTTTTTCAAACAATTATGCTGCTGGCTTAATCAGGAGTCCTCTCTTAAGTACATAAGCATACATACATAACTCAGGAAAGAAAAACAATTAATAATTGGTCAAAACAAAATCATTTAAAACTGTAATGTACAAAGAGAAAAGGTATTAATGGTGACACTGGCTCCATGTTTCTTAGTATTGGTAATATAGTTTAGTGATTCTTTTTTTGCGAGTAAAATGAAAATAGATGGATTTTAAAAGTTAGTTCACAATTCTTAACCAACAAAGACAAATGTGCCACCAATCATGCTTTTGTGAAGTTGGAGCTATAATACAGTGGGTAAGGTATTGCCTTGCATGTGGCAGACCTAGTTTTGATCCCTGGCACTCCATATGGTCCCCTTTCCAAGAGTGATCCCTGAGTACAGCACAAGGAATTAGCCTGGTATCACCCAAAGAATATAAACAACAAGAACAAAAGGACTTTTGGTAAAGTCTTATTGGTACCTCTTGTCAAGAAAGGCAGAGGCGTTCTTTCTGATCATCTTCTCACTGCTTTGTTCAGCTGTGCCACCAACATCCTTACACGGAGCAATATACTATGCCCAATTTCAAATTGAGTGTTAGGGCCTAAAGTGATAGTACAGCAGGTAGGGCTCTTGCCTTACATTGTAGCTGACTCAGTTTCAATCCCGAGCATCCCATATGGTCCCACAAGCCTCGCCAGGAGTAATTCCTGAGTGTCGACCCAAATGTAAACTCTGAGCATCTCTGGATGTGGCCCAAAATCAAACAAACAAACAAAAAATGAGTGTTATGGGCATGTTATAAGCAGGAAAAGCCTAATCCAGCTAGTGAGAACTTTCCATGTCACAAAGAATTGTGGAAGAACCGCTATAATTAACAGTCTGTTGATGTTTCCATTATAAACTACACATCTAGGCAGTTTATAACTCAACTCTTTTAAGTGAGAAATTGCTTTTTGAGATCCCTTGGCACGCATTGTGTAAAACCAAAACAACTATGGCAGACATAAGCTGTGGCACCATAGCACTTCCATTTCATAGTGGACAGTCCAGTTCACACAATTCACTCTACTTCTGGTCCTTATCATCCTTATCAATGAATGGAGATCACAAGCCATCTGATTCTGAAAAGTGCACCTTCAAAGCAAACTGCCAATTGAAAATACATCAATAGAGACTGGAGAGATCATACAGGAGGTAAAGCACTTGGTTGAAAGTGGCTACACTGGTTGAATTCTCAGGCACCTAGTATTATGGTTCCTCTGAACACTGCTAGGAGTTACTCCTGAGCACAGATCCAGGAATAGCTCTTGAGTACTGCTGGGTGTGGCAATCCCCTCCTATCTAACTCCCGCCCCACCCCCCAAAGAAAGTCAGTAACACCAAAGTGGAAATAATGACAAGAAACAAAGAAGCCTTGAAGTTCATATACAGAAATATTTCGACGTTTAAATTTTATTGAAATTTAATTTAAACTAACAAGGAAACGTTCACACATTTATATGCTTCACATGAAAGCTTCTTGCAGGCAAGATGATAGCTTTGGGGCACAGTATTTCATTTATTGAGGCATGATATTTTAAGTATGGTTTACTAGAATCTTATTTTCTTCAAAATTATAATCCTTAGATGCTTGCACTTGCTTGGATACAAGATGGTTTATTTTAAACCGTTGCTAATATTTTAAAATGTCATTGTTAATAGCACTTAGTCAATTAAAGGTAAATATAATTAATTTTTATTAAGGCATAATATAAATATTTTACCTGATGACTTACTAGAAAACTTGAGATAATCATTCAAAGAGCCAAAATGTAGAATGGAAAAGTATTAAATTTTGTTAAAGTCATCCTAAACCCAAAGAGAATAAGTATGTAAATCATTTAATTAATTAACCCAAATTACTGTATGCCAACTAAAGATCAGAATATAATTCTTTAATCTATTTTCAAGTATCCATAAAGATTCCTTACTGGGAAGGGAATGTTCAAATTTAGTTCTGTGCTCCAAATATACTGTGTCTAACAAGGCTGGACTGTGAGAGCTTAGAAATGGCTCAGTTATTTTCCTCTTGGTGCCAAATCAGTTTTCTTAGTCTATTACTAAATGTTGCTATATGACTCTATGCCATTCTTCTAGAAGGGGAGGGGAGAAAAAGGACAGACATTTAATTCAGAATTTTTTTAAGGGGTTAAGGACTTAGGAACCGGCAAAAAATCAGGTCGTTTGGAGGAAGACCCACATAACACACCAAGTACTGGGGGACAGGAGAGTCCAGGCAAGAAAGAAGCTTCCAGGTTTCAATTAATATGGAGGAGAAATCCAGAGTGGGGGTTGTCTCAGGATTGGGGGCTACTTTGGAAGAGGATAAGGAGGAAGGAAGGAAAGGCACCGAGCACAGAGATATCTGCTGCCACCAGCAGGTTTCAATCAGGACAGGAAAGATCATGAGCACTTGAGAAACATCCCCAGGGTCTTTTAAACTTTCTAGTTTGCTAAAATGGTATTGAAAAGCACTAAAGTAAACCACCCTTCATTAAAAAATAAGATTTTCCTTCCAATGCTCTAAGCTGTAAGCTATTCCTCTCTTGAATTGGACTCAGTACGTACACACACATACACATACACCCTCCCCAATAAATAACCACGAAAGCATTCACATACACCAAAAATCAATATTTGAGACACTGTTTTGGTGCCAAGGAAGCCTTAGTTAACTTGAAACTTCCCCTCCTTGTCCCAGGTCAAAGTGAACTTTTTTTTTCCTCCCCTTGCACGCAAATCACTTTAAAAAATATATATGTACAATAAGTGGGCTGGAGGGATAGATAGCACAGAGGGTAGGGTGTTTGCCTTGCACAAAGCCGACCCAGGTTTGATTCCTCTGCCCCTCTTGGAGAGCCCAGCAAGTTACCGAGAGTATCCCACCTGCAGAGCAGAGCCTGGCAAGCTATCCATGGCCTATTTGCTATGCCAAAAACAGTAACAAGTCTCACAATGGAGACATTACTGGTGTCTGCTCAGCAAATCGATGAACAATGGGATGATAGTGCTACTTCATATATAATAGATACTCAACTGGATTATATTTAAGTATGTTTAGTTTTTTAACTAAGCAAACTATCAAAATGTTGCTTAACATCATGTTTCAGTCATTTTAAATATATATATACATATATATGCTGAAGAGTGGGAGTATTAATACATGTAACAACTGTATTTTAAAATAATATCAAATTTCTTCAAAGTTTATGCTTAGAGTTTTTTTGCATATGCACTGAAAATTGGATTTGTGATTTCAAAATGTCTCACAAAGATAGCTAGATTTGAGGTTTCAGCATGGCATCTGATTTAGTGGCCAAACAATTCAATGGCTTTTTTATAAGTATGCTTATTGAAAACATATTTAAAGACCTCAAAAATTAGGATAGCTGCCAGCTAATAACACATAACACTCCCAGGGGAGTTTCAATTACCCTGCTAATATTCCAAAGTATCAACTATGAATTTCCCAAAGTCCTAGAAGTTAGTCAGGTAGGCAGAGAACTAATCAAGCATGATTCTATAAATTGCTTATTCACCTTCCTGTCCTCCGTGTATTCCACTCCTTTTTCTTAGGAAAAAGAAAATTCACTGAAAACAGAAAAAAATAATTCCATATCTGTGTGCTTCAAGCCTAGTACTTAAAAGTATAATGAGTTTTGCCACATTAAAGTACAATAAATAATGGACTCTAAATGGGAAAACAAGTCAAAGGAGATTTGGTAGAGAACATAATGAATCTTATTTTCCAAAAAGTTATCAAATGCTGAATGTTAACTCTGACATTTTCGGGCAGCATTTATCACAAATCAGTCCGTCCTCTTATGTTTACACAAAAAGATTACGGACTGTTCTTCCTCATTTCAATGACAAAAGCCCAATATTCTACATGTCCATTATTTTTTTACACTGTACATAACTAGTGTTAACACGGTTTGTGTTTGGAACTTCCCAGTTTCTAAATGAGCCGAAGAAAGATTCAGGACCTGATTCTACAAAAGCAACCACGGAGAACAGTAAAGACCATTATTTCCTCTCCCACTGCTGGCAGAGGTCAGCATCCCTGTCATTAGCCATGTCATAACATAATTGTATTACTACTCCTTATGTGGGCAGATACTGAGCAATAACTGAACACATCACATCACTGTAAAAAAGAAAACGTGCCACATCTTTGTCCCATTTGAGCATAAAATCAGTGAAAACAATCTTTAGAAATGACACGAAACTAAGAAACTGAAAGGAGCTGCTATTATTCTGTACATACTCAAACTGATGCTCTGACATCTTCCACAGGAACAGAAACCAGGACTTATTTTACTATTGAACTCTAATTGCAAGTTCCTTTAATCCAATTTCTTTTGGTAGCAAAGAGTTCAATGAAGGGATGCAATGTTACTTAAAATAATGACTAGATGAAACCAGACTATGCATCCACCTCACTAAGTCTGAAAAATAACCAAGTTTTAAGTTCCACTAGTGAACACTTACTTCCAGCCTACATGTTTCTGTCCAGTCTACAAGCTACATTGCTATTGCAAAGGCTGACCTATATACAGCAAATGCCATCCATTCTGCCTGGTTGTATGAGGTGTCTTGAACAATTGCCATAACTAACATCATTCACATTGTTCACACTTTTCTCCAGCAATGGGCTATGTGAAAATGGAGGCCCGCCGTTTGCATAGTGATGTGTTCATAACATAATATGCTCTTACAATAGAGTCATGCTAGATTAAACTGTTTCTGCAAATTCCTCCGATGAAGTATATTAGCTGAAAAATGTAAGCAGTGTTTTGGCAACCTATATAGCATTAGCACTGGAAATTGTCAGCAGAGTAAAACAACCACGTTGTAGTTTAGAAAAGCTTCAAGGAGAGTTTATTCATTTTCTCCATGAGGGTCTCTTCTGACATTGAAAAAATGTCACCGGGAGAAACTCTAGTTACTACTGCGTGATAGATATTGAACAGGAAGATACTGAGTTTAGGTCACCAACTTTATCTGGTAAAGTGCTGAAGATTCAAAACACAGATAATTTATCATGTTATCGTCCTATAAAAACAAATAACATGACTGACAGTTTCTTGTACTAAGCTGTATGTTCATTTTATCCATGAAAGAGACAAGGTTTTCTTCAGGCTTTTATCTCTTTGGGGAAAGTCTGATCCAGTATGTTTTCACAAAATGTAGACACACATTCCTAATTCCACTTCTTCTAAACTTCCGCTCATCTTCCCTGTCCTTGCAAAACTGAATCTTGGTTGACTACATTCTAAAAAGCTAAAATAGTGGAGCTGGAGTGGAACTGAAATTTTTTTCCAAAGAGAATCATGATGGAGTGCTGGGGAAGGTGGGGGGAAGAGGGTTTGGGCTCTTTTGAGAGCCAAACAAACCTAGTCAATATATTCAATAGAATCAGGGATCAGTGACAAATATATTTGATACACTGCTCCACAGAGAGTGGCAGGAGGAGCCATCCTGCAAGAATTATTCCCATGAAGTTGCTTCCTCCTATTACAAGTACATCTTATGACTTTGCATCTTTAAAAATCCATTATTCCCAGTATAAGTTAAATAGAGGACTTGCAACTAGTCTATAGAAAAAGTAGCTAATTTGCATTTAAAAAGAACAGTTTGCTCCTCATACACTGGGTGACTTAAAAGGAACTTCAATGACCTAGTCCAGAAATTCTGAAGACTTTCTAAATTAATTTATTCAACTCACAGCATTACCCACTAAAATTATTTAAAGCACTTAATTGGAAAATGATTTAATATATTGAAGTAATTCTTGATTTTCCAAAGCATTTAACTTTTAAATTAAATCTGACCCCCACTATCACAAGAATGATGAGTGAAATGTGTATCCAAGTCATTACCTTCTTTTTGGAGCCTAAAATCACTGATAAATTTAATAAGATGCTTCCAGTTTTACTGCCAGAATACTTCTGACCTTTGGTTCTGGTACTACTGTTGGGATTTTTCTTCACTTTCCAAGCTAAGACTGATTTTTCCCGTTTTTTTTTTTTTTTAAGTTTGCATTTGTGGAATCAGCAAAACAAAGTGCCACCCACACAAAATAACTTGCTTTTAAGGCACAAGCAGATTTTTAGAATAAAAGAACTATGTTCCTAACAGATCATGAAACTTTATCATACAAACTTCTCTTGCCAAAGTTTCCCGTGCCTTTCAACTTACCCCCGGCTGAAAGGGCTCCCAGTGGGATGGAAACCCTTTCAGCCGAGATTTCCCTCCATCCAAACTTGCCTAAACATCAGGAGCACACGACACGTCCCTTTATTGGGTGTTTACATTGTATATAGTAAGGAGAGCTTCTGCAAGGGGTGATGGGGTGATATCACTCAACTCAGCGCTGTGTGTGTGTGTCTGTGCGTGTGTGTGTGTGTGTGTGTGAGAGAGAGAGAGAGAGAGAGAGAGAGAGAAGGGGGAAGGAGAGGGAGGAGAGGGAGGAGAGGGGGAAGGAAGAAGAGAGGGAGAGGCAGATTTATTTGCAGTGTGTGTGTGTGTGTGTGTGTGTGTGTGTGTGTGTGTCGCGATTGACCTAGGGCTGAGAGTCCGGGGCGCGGCTGGGAGCGGGAGCCGGGGGGTGGGGGGTGGGAGGGGGGCGGAGAGGTTGGGGGGGTGCAGATCAGGCAGTGTGTTAAATACCTCTGTACCACGTAAAAGGGGAGGGGGGTGTCTGGTGATAAATTGCCACTCGGCGACGGGCCCGGGGGAGCGGCGGGCGCGGACTGCGGGGACGCAGCAGGCAGGCTCGCCGAGAAGCGGGCGCTGGACGTTGACACGGTTCGCTCCGCATCTCCGAACCCAGCGGTCCTCGCCGACACCCCGCCGGCCCCGAACTGCAGAGACACGTCCAGTGAGCCCGAGAATGGACGGGCTCTGTCCGTTCCGAGTGTGCCCGGAGGCCTGTCTCCTTGCCCGCCCTCTCTGGGGACCGAGAGTTCAGGAAGCCCCGAGCATAACTCCGTACGCGCTCCCGGACTATTCTAAGAGATCGCGGGACCCCGCAATAACCCGGGCCGGCGCCCCCCTCCTCGCCTGCTCATCCTCACTCCGATTCCCCCAGGTCCTTGGCTTCAGGGATCTACCGGGACCCGGTCCCGCCGAGCTTGGGACCCTGATCCAGCCGGTGCGAATTGCCGGAGCTTTAGACGTGACCGCCAGCGCTCGGCTCCAAACTTGCCATTCCCCCGCGCATCCCCCAAACGGGGGCTGCTCCCGCCCCCCCGCTCCCCAACACACACACACACACACACAACCCGGGTACCCCGCTGCACCCAGGCCCGAACACGGGGCTCGGCCGCCCGAACGGGTTTAGGAAAACAAAAGAGTTGTGGAGCAATTTTCCCGGCGGGGGCGGAGGCGTCTCCCGGGTCCCGACACCCCGACTCGGGGCTGGCTCTCCTGGCTACTCATCCCGGCCAGAGGAGCGGTGCAACGAGACCCCGATTGCTCGTAAAAGGCACAAAGAAGGTAAAACTGCAAAAATAAACCGAATTCTCTTAACTCTCTGCGTCCTTTCCCGAACCCCAGACACACCCCCAAAGTATTCCGTGGGTTTTCCTTCTCTCTTTCTCTCCGGTCTCCTCTTTTTTTTTTTTTTCCCAAACGCCCCCCGGCAAACCTAAGCAGGGATCCTTAGTCGCGAACAGCAGGAAGGAAAGAATCCGAGCAAATCGTGTCACTTTCCGCACAATCGCGGTGTTGGGCAAACCCCCGGAGCCGCTGCACAATATTTACCAGCCGAGCGCGAGCCGGGCTGCAGCGGGCTGCGAGCCGAGCGCGCCGGGCACTGACCTCCGCCGCCCGGCCCCGGCCGCCGCCGCCCCCCTCCCGGGACCCCGAGCCAGAACACGGTGGAAACAAAAGCAGAGCGTTCACCTTGTTGCAATAGTAGGGGTCCAGGCAGGGAGAAGGTCCCAGACAGGGAGCGTCGGGCGCAGCAGCGGGCTGGGCTGGAGGTGGATAAAATCTTACGTCCATTTCACTCTCACATCAAGCAACTCCTTTTTCTTTTCCTTTTTTTTTTCTTTTTCTCAATTAAAAAAAAAAAAGTGTTCAGCCAAACAAGCTTAGACGGAACAAGAAAGAGGTGTCTGGACTCAGGAGTAAAAGAAACACCTTCCTTCCCTCACATCCGTTTGTGGTTTGTTTAAGAAGAAGAGGAGAAAAAAAAAAAGAAAGAAAAAAAAAAGAGGGGGGAAAAAGCGCTCAACTCTCTCCCCCAAGCCGCGGCGCGCACCCGTCGGCGCCGAGCGCGCAGCCAGTTCCGCCGCCGCCGCCGGGCAGGTAACTTCATGCGCTCATTGTCCCCCCGCCCGCCCCCCCATCCCCGCCTCCCGCGCCCCTCGCGCCGGGCACTCGCGCTCGGGCTCGAGGTACTGGGCGTTTTATTTACAGTCTCGGAGTTGCTCTGCTTTTTAGTTTATTTTCTTCACCTTGCAGGCCTGGGATGAAAGGGGTTGGGGGGGGTGGGCGGATGAAGAGGGGCACGGAGGCTGGAGTAGGGGGGTGTTGGGGAGCGCCCCGGGCCGAGCAAACTAAAGGGTGCGCGGCAGGACCGCGAGCTGGGGGTGCTCGCGGCCCAGTGGCTGCAGTTTCGGGCCGGGCTGGTGGTGGGGGGTGGGCGGCGAAGGAGGGCGGAGTGGAGAGTGAGGAGGTGAGCGCGGCCGGACCCCCAGGGAGTCAGCCCGGCGCGAGCTCACTCCTTCGGGGCAGCGCGGTGCACACAAAGGGGCTGCTGAACCCCAGCCGCTGGCGGCGCCGGGCACCGCGGGGAGCGCGCAGCAAGGGGGCGCTGTGGCACACCCCGGCCCGCTGCTCCGCCCCCGGGCCCGCCCCGACCCCACCCCTCTCCCACCGCCTCCTCCGAAGCGTCCCCACCCCTTTCTCTGCAGCCCGCTCCTCTCCCTGGAGGCTATATTCCCACTCTGGTCCCTGCTTCTCCACCCCCGCTCCCATCCCTGACGGAGGGGACTGTGCCGTGCAGCACCACTTCCTTGGGGGCTGGAAACCCGCAGGGAAGGAGAATCCCCCCGTGCATTGGGAGCTGAGGAGCGGGCAACAGTCCGAGGTACCCCCGAGGGACTGCGAGGCGGTCTCCTGCCTCCAGCCCACCTTTGCGAAGCTAAGGTTGTCTTGGGACCCTCAAAAGATCACAGGGGTCATTCAAGGGAGACATCAGCTAGAGGGACATTACTACATGCCCCTTAGGGAATTCTTGTCTTTTTTTTTTTTTAAATCTCTCTTGGGAAGCCTGATCATGCTCTTGGCAATCCACGAAAGACGTGGAATCAATCTCCCCATTTCACCGTTTGGTAACATGGACAAGGAAATTACTAATTATGTTTTCCCGCTGTACCTCTCAAACCCAGTAACTTGCAACTTCCTGTCTCCCGGTGGTTGAGCAAGTTTGGTGTATGTTGGCTGCTGTCCAACAGAATGATACCAGAGCCTCTGTCCTTGGTAGGATGTCCAAGTAGGAGTGGGTGAGATTTACTTTCCTTGGAAGTAGCAGCCCCACGCACTAGGACGCACGATTCTGCAAAAGACACTGGAAGTACTTCGTTCCAGTTGTTTTTGGTGCCAGCTACGATACTAACAACACCTCGCCACCGCGAACAGCAAGTTGATTGCAGGTTGCTGCTTGCAACTTTCTCATAGCAACTTTGTAACTTCTGCATTTGAGAGCACCAGTCACACACAAAGGCGGGGTGGGGGGGAAGGGTATCTATGAAGACAGTGAAGAAGTGATAAAATTAACCTCTATACACAGCTTTTTGGGGAGCCTTTTATTAAGCATTGTTTTGTTATCCTTAATTTTTTTAATCTCCCGTGCCCTTGTTCCTTTTTCCTTCATCGTTTTTATAAGTAACAAATCCAGCTTTCTTTCTGACCTCAAGATTGACGTAGTGAAGATTGAATCAGAGAGAGGGACAGTATGAAAAGAATTTCTTTCTCACTATTCAGAAGATCCTCCATATTCGCAGGCTTTTGAGGCACTAAAAGAAAAAGTAGGAAATATGTTCTTTCTAATAAAGGCATTTCTAATAAAGTTTAAATGAAGTTTTGTGCTTTTTAATAAGCTTTCAAAATTCAATTGCAGATGCTACAATAATGCACTCTTATTTTCTTCCACAGGTTAAATAAAAGTCCACTGAGCTGGAGAGATAGCACAAGGTTTAAGGCACTAGCCTGCTTCTGTCGTATCCCAGTTTAGCACCACAAAATCCTCTGAGCATCACTGGGCTAGGCCGGGTCCTCAGTCCCTTGATTGAAACTCCAGTTACCTTGATCAAGACTTGCAGAGAGCAGACCCCTGTTGGCAGCCAGCACTGCTTGGGAATTGGGAGAAATCTAGGTTTAAGTTCAAGTTGCCTAAGCTTATATTTCTGTCATTAACCCAACATTTTTTAACAAAAATACAATAGGATTTCAAAACACAAGTTTCAAACCTTTCTTAGAATCCGTAATGATTCTCTCTGGTGTTCCTGTGAATAGAGAAAGATGGAATCAAATTGTTCTGTGGGAAATGTATCATTTTCAGCATATATACTCCTGAGCGACCATCATACTTGGTCTCCTTTGCACTACAGACCCACCCCTTTTCTCAGTCCAGAGGTGTTTGTGGTAGGGTATTTAAGTGCAGAAAACCCAGGTGTGACTTTCTATTTAAGCAAGAGCCTGACTTCTTCCATGCAGAGTACATAGAGTCAAAGTGATTTTTGTGGTGATGTGTTTTGATAGCTAAGAATTTGAGCTGCTGCTGAAAAGGCTCTTAACTCCAAATTCTCATACATAGATAGTATAACAGGGATCTGATAAAGTACTTTGTTCTCATGCTCTGCCCAAGTATTACCATTTAAATGGTATACACATGGTGAGTGGATGTGTCAAGACAAACTTAAGAAAATTTGGATAACAAAGTCTCTGTGTGAATCTTATTAATTTCAAATATGAAATAGTAGAGAGCATTGTACTGCTTATTAATTCCTAGGACATTCAACTCCATCACTTGACTAAGTGTACTCATGATTTTGCCCATGCATTTATTCATTCGTATCTTATTCAGTTAAAAAGATATATGAACTGGGTGAGCACTGCAGCTGTGGGGGGAGGGGGAAAGAGATATATGACCTGGAAAAGGCAT
This sequence comes from Sorex araneus, assembly GCF_027595985.1. Classification (NCBI taxonomy): domain Eukaryota; kingdom Metazoa; phylum Chordata; class Mammalia; order Eulipotyphla; family Soricidae; genus Sorex; species Sorex araneus. The sequence continues at coordinate 87,290,108 of NC_073303.1, read as the reverse complement.
TGTGTCATGTGCTGTGTAGTGGTTGATTTATAAAAACAAATCATTCTGTTTCTGATTTGGATGAGGTGAGTCTTTTGAGCTTGTTAAAATACTCATCCTAAATCCCATTTTCATTGATTTTAGCACAAATAATTTATGAAAGATCCAGATATATTTTTAAAGCTCTCTAACATTTGAACTTTCAGGTAATAGTGAAGAACCACTGGTCTGGAAGAATAGCTTAGATGGGCACAAAGCAATGTTAAAAGCACAAACTTTGAGGGCTGAGGAGATGTTCTAGCCATGCAGGGCACTGGGGAGAGAGCCCAGCACTGCATGGCTCATAAAACACTTCCAGGGGTGTCCCTGGGGGCCCCCAGGACTACCCTTAGGGATGAACTCCCTACAGAAAAAAACCACAAAACTTAAAATAATAAAATTTGCTAGCTCGATGTTCTTTTTATTATTTTATAATTTCATTGTGACTTGGGTCTCTTAAAGGAAGGGCACGCTGAGAACTTCCATACCCAGGATTCTACCATCTGCACTATCTTTTTAAAAACTCAGTTTGACAATTTGTTCATTCTAACCAAAAACAAATGAATTATTGTATAGGTGTGAATTACAAGTTGATCATATTAGACTAGAAACTTTACATACACTGTTTACCAGCAAGTGTGTCCAAGAACAAAACATCATCTTCCTCCTATCTATGTGCTGATATTGACAACAACCACTTATTAAGTACCTACTGTCTTTAACTTGGCCTCATTTCTTTAATTTCTCTGTCTCATTTAGCTTTGCAAATAACATTGGAAACCCAGTAATTACAAACCAAACTCAGCAGTTGGTTTTGTTCCCTTAACATTCTTCATCTTTATTTTAATTACAGCATTATAAATTGTTGGGTTTTCAAATTTGCAGTTCCATTCTTTGACCACATTTAGTTTACTGGTTTTGTGTACTTTTATAGGTAATAATCCCAAATTGCATGCAGAATATATAACTCTGAAAAATATCCCTTGATAGTTAATCTTATCTATGACTCAGTGTGATAAAAAATTATTCAACAAAAACATACTTCCTGAGAACCACTTTTGGTTAAATTTTGAAGTTAGTGTCACTTTAAGGACTGAAGTCCTCGAATGTCTTGACTGTGAGCACAGAAACTCTTACATACAGATTTATTATAAAATGCTAAGTATAAAACTAAATTAAATCATGCCACATCTTATAAATATTGAATCCTTTGCTGACCTCTTCTTTAAGTGTGTGATTTCCCATTATAGCTGACACCTCAATCTCTGGTGGAGAAGAAAACTTCGTTCTTTATAAATACCGTTCATTTGGCACCTCATTGGGGCTGCCTTTACATAATCAGGCATGTAGGCATGTGTTTACAGGCGTACCTTCCTAATGAGTTTAGGCAGTGAAATTACTGTGTTTGTTTTCTGGACTCCAACCAACACAGAGTCCTACACATTGTAAAGGTTTGAAAACATCATTAATAGTTTTGATGGGGAATGTTTACATTTTCTCATTTTACCAGTCAGAATTTACTATTGACCAGGGCTACCTAATATTTTTCTAAAGTAATTTAAATGCAAAATAGAATGATATGCAACATGTAATATAATGCAACGGCAGAACACAGAGTACAGAAGTTTATTTCCTGGGGAGACTGGTGAGAAATGACTAGATTGTAAGTCTTTCAGCCAGAAAATAAAGGATTTCAAAATGATGAGGAAAGTTTGAAGAAAATGATATAGGGTCTAAAGATACTTCACATGGTACTAAATGACTCATAAAATGCAGTATTTTTTCTACATAATAGGGCAAGTGTGCCATGCTTGTACATTTTACCAGTGAGTGTGGTACAGTACTTTGATCTTCTACAATATACAACATTTGTGGCATAATAGCTATAATAGGACTATTCAGCTATTTTACATGGCAATATTCCAGTCCTCTCTCATCAGGATAAACTGTGAGGACAAATCCTTTCAAAATCAGAATTAGTTCCTTATAGAAGAGTGAGGCTACAATTATCCTTTAAATAGGAGCAGCTGCAATGTGGTATCAGCGTGGAGTATGGCAGAAAAGTGTTTTTCCAATGCAATTAAATGGATTTTTTAATGCAAACTAATATCCTATAAAAAGTGCATTGGAAGGTGAGTAGGTGGAGAATTGCTGAGATGAAAGGAACAATCATGTTGCTTACCTGAGTTAATATTTCTGCCTTAGTAAAGGCTGTTTTGGTGAAATGAATATCTGCCAAGGTACAGTGTGCAGTAGGGCCCCAAAGGAAAGTGAACGCAGAGGAAAGATCACCCCCGTTTACTGGCACATTGTGTCTTATTTTGAAACAAGTTCATATCTACATTTTGATATTGTTCTTTTTTGAAAAGATATGATGAGTCAACATTAGCACTTCAATTCAAACAGGAAATGTAGCACTGGGGTGGAAAAATGTAACCTGTATCGTTTATGGTTGTCAGCGTCTATGTCCAGACAGAAAGATAGAGAGAGAGAGACAGAGACAGAGAGAGAGAGAGACAGAGAGGGAGGAAAAATAAAAACTTGGTTTGTTACCACAGAGATGATTAAAGGATTAAAAAAATAATACCTTCAAGAAAGATGAAAGGATCCACAAAAGAGAGGACATTAAGAAAATTTCAAATTGTGGATCTGTTTTTTTTTTTTGAAAGATAACTGGCAATATGACATGAGAAATTTGATGTAATCCTAGAGCACTGAGATTTAGTCACATAGGAAAAGAATTTCCCCATTGATCCTGATTGTGTCGCCAAAAGGAGTATTGCCTCCCTCTTCACAGGACTGACTTGATTAGGGGAGCAGGGGAGAGGCTGGGCCACACCTGCCATGCTGTGGATTGAACCCAGCCCAACCCTTGCAAGGCAAGTGCCTTACTCACTGTACTATCTCTCCGGTCTCACGGGACTGATTTTATTTATTTATTTATTTATTTATTTATTTATTTATTTATTTATTTATTTATTTTTGGTTTGTATTTATCTTCTTTTTTTTTTTTAATCACCATAATCTACACTTACAAAGCATTCACTTTTGAGTTTCAATCCAACAATGATCACTCATCTCTCTACCAGTACAGGTTTTCCACCATGAATGTCCCCAGTATTCCCCCCAAACCCTCCCAAGCCCATCTCAACTCTCCCCCTGCCTCTATGGCAGACAGTTTCCCCCATACTTTCTATTTTGGGGCATCATGGTTTGCAATGTAGATTCTGAGGGGCCACCATGGTTAGTCCTTTTATCTACTTTAGCACATATCACCCATTCATAATGATCCCTCCAACTATCATTGACTTAGTGATCCCTTCTCTATTCCAGCTGCCTTCCTCCCCAGCTCATGAGGCAGGCTTCCAACTATGGAGCAATATTCCTGGCCCTTGTGTCTACTGTGGGACTGACTTGAAAATCTCCTTATTCAATAGAAGTTATTCACTGGTACATAAAGACCCCTTCCTTAATTTAGATATTCTTTCCTTATTAAATATTCAAAGGACAGATAATGTAAACCTAGCTACAATCTAAAAGTTTTCTGTACCCATGTGTTTGATGGACCAGAGTGATAGCACAGCAGGTAGGGCGTTTGCCTTGCACAAGTTGATCCGGGTTCGATTCCTTCATCCCTATCAGAGAGCTCGGCAAGCTACTGAGTGTATTTTGCCTGCATGGCAGAGTCTGGCAAGCTACCCGTGGCATATTCAATATGTCAAAAAAACAGTAAAAATAAGTCTCACAATGGAGGCATTACTGGTGCGTGCTCGAGCAAATGGATGAGCAATGGAATGAAAGTGATACAGTGATGTGTTTGACATCATAATGAAGTTCATCCAAACAGCAGAACAAGGAATCTTAGAGCCTCATGTAGTAAAATAAATGTTTTCTTGACATTATGACTTTTTTTCATAATTTGAAGAAGTTCTTGCTACAAAGAAAGTTTAAGGCATGATATAAATTAGGTATCTCAGCCACAGAGCAGAGCAGGGCAAGCTCCCTGTGGCATATTCAATATGCCAAAAACAGTAACAAGTCTCACAATGGAGACATTGCTGGTGCCCGCTCAAGCAAATCGATGAGCAATGGGATGACAGTGATACAGTGATTAAACATTTAATAGATTCTCAAAATGTTAGTTGGTAAAAGGGTTCTCTTTCATGATTGAGATGGTCTTTTTGGATAATCTCTGAGCTAATGATAGAAAAGGAATTGTCCTATTTTGTGAGGGTGTATGCATTTGTTTATTTATTGGTTTTGAAGGCCACATGCAGGCAGTACTCAGTACTTCCTCCTGGCTGTACTCAGGGATCACCAGGAGTGATGCTCAGGAGATATATAGAATGCACAAGATGGAACCTGGGTTGACCACACGCAAGGCAGCACCCTGCCTTCTGTACTATCACTCTATCACTATATGATAGTATATTTTGTGCAGGTCTTCAATTAGTAAATTCAAAACTCATTTTTTTTTTGCTTTTTGGGTCACACCTGGCGATGCACAGGGATTACTCCTGGCTCTGCACTCAGGAATTACTCCTGGTGGTGCTCAGGGGACCATATGGGATGCTGGGAATCGAAGCCGGGTCGGCCACATGCAAGGCAAACACCCTACCCGCTGTGCTATCGCTCCAGCCCAAAACTCTTCAGTCTCTAGTCTGTCTGATAGATACAGGGCAGGGTTGATGAAGCAAGTGACTTCTTCCCTTCATCCTGCCCACTTGTGATGTTTAGTTCTTAAGCCCAGCTGCTTTCATACTCATTGCTTCTTTCCACTTCTGATTGACCTTTACATAATGTAATTGCCTTGCTGCCCACATGTTGCTTTAGTGTTTCTATTTTTTTCCCCAATGTTATTTCAATACATCTGTTGATGCTAAAGTATATGATTATAAAAGCTCCTAGAGGGAAAGGAAAAAATAGTGCTGATGGCTTCCGTATTTCAATTTCTTTGAAAGTGCTCTTTGCAAGAAGATAGCATAGTTCATTTTGTTCTGAGAAAGAGTTCAGGAGGCTTCTGATGAAGACTCAAGATGTCATAATCTGTAAACAGATTTGGAATATAATAATGTTATGTTGTCTATGTTTTCTACATGAGTATCACTAAGTATAATTTTTAATGAAGTGTACCATTATTCGGATCCTCTCTATATATGGTGTGCTTACCGAATTTGCTCCTATTTCCCCATTTTGTTGGTGGCTTTACCCATCTATATTTTATGAGTGCCCTCAGAAGCATTAAAAAAATAGAATTTAGCCATAGACTTAAGGAGAAAACAACATTTAAGAGAGGTAGTATCTACAAAGTCAGAATCTTTAAAGACAAGATTTTGACAGTACAAGGCAAAAGAAATTTGTGCTAATACATAGTACAGTGGTTAAGGCCTTATACTTGACTGACCCGGGTTAAATTTTGGACCACATATGTTCCCCTGAGTGCCACCAGGAGTGAACCCTGGGCTCAGCGGGGTGTGGCCTAAAGACAGAAACAAAGAAAGAAAAAGAAAAAGGAATTTGGTGTTTTCCCTAATCTTAAAGGTTCAGTAGGGGAAAGATGAATAGACCCACACAATGAGAGGGAAACTTGGTTCCCTCTCATTGAAGAAAGCTTGGTTCACTGAAATTTTATTCTTCCCCAGTTAAAAAAGTATCTTAAAGAAGTTGGGGAATCTTGAAAGGTTTCAGTACAGACCCTGGCTTTGATTTATGGGTATTAGAATGTTTTATGTACGATGGAATTTTCACATACAATTTCCGTTATAATAAAGGAAGTTCAATTACTGAAGGAGTGGTGATACTCTTCTTTTACTGAAATTTTCTTAATCTGACCACCATTTTAGTGGCAATGGTACAGAAAACTACCTGAAAAGATATTATATTGTATAAAATGTCTTCCTCTGATCTATCTGTCTCTTTAATCTCAAATTTACTCATTTGCATACCCTTTCCCCTAGGGCACAGACCTCAGAGCTAAATGAAAGGAAATGCCATACTGTTGGACAGAACAATACACTCTTAAGGCCAAACATCACAGAATCCAGAAAGCTTGAAGTTGTTTCATGATACACCTGGCAACATGGGTCTAGATGCTAGAAGTAACATCTAATCTAAATCTAGAGACAACATCTAACCTAAACTGACAGAAGTTTTAATTCTACTCAATAGCTATTCTGTTTGTTGTAAGAATCATACTGGTTTTAATTACGGGGCACTATCCCAGATCCAAACGGGGGGATTGCATAATAAGCTGTGTGAAACTTTCCAAAATTCAAAAATATGAATTTCAAAACACATTATGCCTTTAGAGTAAGGGATTATGGTGCTGGAATTGTAGTACCTTAATCTTGCCATGATTACTTTAGAGGAATGGCTAAACTACAAGAAAATCTACTAATTTTATATGTGCAATTTTATAAATTTTGAAAAATGTATACATTTGTGAAATAGCACCATAATCATAAACAGAACATCCCCATCTGTTCAAAAACTTTTCTGAGGACCTTTGTCAATCAAGCCTCTTCCTCAGCAACAGAACCTAGAGAATCTTGACCTGATTTTTATTACTCTACTCTTGTTTATTCCAATACGTCATAGAAATGGAATCTGTCAATATACAGTATTTTTTGTTTGATTTCTTTTTTGAGCTTACATGCTTGAAATTGATCCAGGTTATTGTGTCTATGAGTAGTTTGATTATTTTTATTGCTAGGTAATATTTCTTTATTATGGGTAATATTCCTTGATAAATATAACACAATTTTATTTATTCACTATTATTGATGCACAGGTAGATTCCTTCCAATTTTAACTATTCTGAATAAAATTATGAAAATAAAATTGCAAGTACTTATACGAACAAATTATTTCATTTCCTTTGGTAAGTATCTAAGAATTTGACTGTTAAATTGTATAGCAAATGCCTGTTTAAATTCATAAGAAACTATCAAACTGATTTCATAAGTAACTGTAACCTTTTTCATTTCTACTGATTACCTATGATTTTTTTTTCAATCACAACTAGCAGTGCTCCAGGTTTACATCTGGTTCTGCATGGAAGGATTACTCATGGTGGTCTCAGAGAACCATATGTGGTCCAGGAATCCAGCGCAGGTTGGCTGCATGCAAGGCAAATGCCTTACCCACTTATCACTCTGATCCCTATCTGTGAGACTTTTGGTTACTCCAAATACTTGCTAATACTTTGTTTTACCAGTGTTTTAATTATAAACTCAGTCCACTGAGTTTATAATTGCATTTTATTAATTTGCATTTTCTTAATGACTAATAACGCTAATTAGCTTTTTACATACTTTGTAAAAAATTTTTTATTAGTGAATCACCATGAGCTACAGTCACAAACTTATGAACTTTCATGTTTGCATTTCGTTTACATCCCTCCACCAGTGCCCATTCTCCTCCACCAATGTTCCCTCCCACCACCCCCACCCCATACCCCCTACCCCCCCCCACCTCTGCGGCAGGGCATTCCCTTTTGTTCTCTCTCCAGTTGGATGTTGTAGTTTGCAATAGAGGTATTGAGTGGCCATCATGTTCAGTCTATAATCTACTTTCACATGCAGCTTTCAACCCAAGTGGGTCCTCCCAACATCCTCTACTTGGTGTTCCCTTCTCTATTTCAGCTGCCTTTTCCCCCCAGCATGTGAGGTCAGTTTCCAAGCTGTGGGGCAGACCTCCTGGTACTTATTTTCCTTTATATACCATCTTTTATTAAAAAAACAACAAGTTTTTGCCTTTAAAAAATTAGGTTATTTGTTCACTTATTATGCACTGTAGGATTTCTATATGTATTCTAGATGTAAGTTCTTTATCTGTTGCTATCAGAAAAATACTAAAACTAAAAATAAGTTTAACAAGATTATAAGGTTCAAGGTTAATGAGCAAAAACAATTGTTTCTGTATGGAAGTAAGAAACATTGGTAATTTAAGAAAACGTTTATAGGAGCATTAAAAATGAAATATTTAATTACACATTGCATTGTATATATACAAAACCTGTATACTAAAATTAATAAAATAATCCTGAAAGAAATTGAAAACACCTAACCAAGTAGAGATCTAGAATGCACTAATAGAATAAGATTTAAACATCTTTAAGAGATCTGGGGCTGAAGCTAAGTGATTTAGTTTCTGATTTAGGCATGGGACCTTGCTTGGAATCTTTGCACTGTTCTCGTATTGAATGTGCTGCCAGGTGCTAGAGCAAGCAGCTCATAACTAGAATTGAACACAGCTTCCAATGATTGATGCCCATGAGCACTGCAGTTAAGTATGCAGCAATCCCTGTCCCCAACACACACACACACACACACACACACACACACACACACACACACACACACCTCAACAACAATAATGGGAGGGGAAAAAGAAAAAAATTCTTTCCAAATAATCTATTGATTTAATAAAAATGAGAGAAATTAAAAAATTGAAGATAAAAACTCATTAACAAATTTTGAAAATAAACAATTTTGAAAAAAAATAAAATTATGGAAAAGTATACCACTTTATTTAAAGTTTTACACTATCTACAATAATAGACAGTACTGGACAAGTGTAGATAAGTATCAGTGGAACAGAATAAAAACCCAAAAAGCACAGTCAATCAACTTTCAACAAAATTTCCAAGGTAACTCAATAAGGAGGCAATAGGGTTTTCTCCAATTCTACTAGAATTTTCCAACAATTCTACAAGAATAATAGGATATCTCCACAGCACTGTTTACAATAGCCAGAATCTGGAAAAAACCCGAATGCCCTAGAACGGATGACTGGTTGAGGAAACTTTGGTACATCTATATAATGGAATACTATGCAGCTGTTAGAAAAAAGGAGGTCATGAATTTTGTATTTAAGTGGATCGGCATGAAAAGTTTCATGCTGAGTGAAATGAGTCAGAAAGAGAGAGACAGACATAGAAAGATTGCATTCATCTATGGTATATAGAATAAAAGAGTGGGAGACTAACACCCAAGAATTGTAGAAATAAGTACCAGGAGGTTGACTCCATGGCTTGGAGGCTGGCCTCACATTCTGGGGAAAGGGCAACTCAGAGAAGGGATCAACAACTATAATGTAGTTCGAAGGCCATTCGGGTGAAGGGAGTTGGGGGCTGAATGAGGGCTAGAGACTGAGCACAGTGGCCACTCAACACCTTTATTGCAAACTACAACAGCTAATTAGAGGGAGAGAACAGAAGGGAATGCCCTACCACAGTGACAGGGTGGGGTGGGGGGAGATGGGATTGGGGAGGATGGGAGGGATGCTGGGTTTACTGGTGGTGGAGAATGGGCACTGGTGAAGGGATGGGTTCCCGAACTTTGTATGAGGGAAGCATAAGCACAAAAGTGTATAAATCTGTAACTGTACCCTCACGGTGATTCACTAATTAAAAATAAATAAATTTTAAAAAATAATAATAAATTAAAAACATAAAAAAAGAATAATAGGATATCTGCATACAAAACTAAACTAGTTGACACAGTATGCAAAATTAATGCTTAATAGAGTATGGATAAAAAATTAAAATTATCAAGATAACACATAGATAAGATAAAGTAGTTATTGGGTGAGACAAATATAGTTTGATCACTTGTATTACTTGTAGTCCTGTTGATCTTCAACTTTCTCGAGCGGGCGCCAGTAACATCTCCATTTGTCCCTGTCGAGTGCTAGTGCAGCCCAATAATATCTGCTTGCTCCAGGAACAGGAAGAGCCTCAAATCATTCATTCAGAGATTTGACGAAGAAATCTGACCATCTAGCTGGTGGGCTGCCATGAGGTCTTCTGATGTCCCGTGGAATCCAGTCAGTAACAGCTCTAGTCCAGCAGTCATCTCTGAGTCACATTACATGACAGGCCCATCTGATTTTTGATGGCTTGGCAAAAGAGACACCATCCCTGATTTTTGACTGCTGACAGAGGTCAGAATTTCGGATTCCTTCTCTCACTCGAGTGAGACATGATATTCCCAGCATAGCTCTTTCGATTCCTCTTTGGGACACCCTAATAGCATTCTCATCCTGCTTGCATAGGGCCAAGGTCTCTGAGGCATATGTTAGTGCAGAAAGAATGGTGGAATCAAAAGGTGTGCCCGGAGCCGGAGGTTCTTCATTTTCTTAACCACTTCTTCGACACTCTTGAATGCATTCCACGCTGCTCTCTTCCTCCTGCACAGTCCTGGCACTAAGTCATTCCTCATGTTGATTTCTCGACCCAGGTACACATAGCTGCTGCATTTGGAGATGTTCGTTCCATTGAGAGCAAATGGAGCTTCAGGGACCAGTTGTTTTTCATGAACATTGTCTTGTTGAGATTCAGCTGCAATCTGACCTTTCCACACTCATAGTTGAAGTCGGCCAGCATTTGTGCTGCTTGACCAATGTTTGGTGCTATGAGAATGATGTCATCAGCGAAGCGGAGGTGGTATAATTGCGACCATCTATCTTCACTCCCATTCCTTCCCATTCCAGTCTTACTTACTAAAATCTAAGTAAAATTAGATTTTACACAATTGAAAAACTCTTTTCAGAAGACACTTTGTTTTTTATTTTATTTTGACTTTTTGGCTATACCTTGTGGTCTTCAGGGCTTACTCCTGGCTCTGTGCTCAGGATCACTATTGGCGGTAGATCATATGCGGTGCCAGGGATTGAACCCAAATTGGCAGGTGCAAGGCAAATGCCTGATTCTCTGTACTATTGCCCCAGTCCCTTTAGAGTACATTTGAAGAATGAAAATGCAGGGTGGGAGTAAGGGCACTTACCTTACACAGGCTGACTTGTATTCGATCCCCAGCACCCCTTATTGTTCTGCAGCCTTGCAAGGAGTGATCCCAGAGGACAAGCCAGGAGTATAGCTTGATGTGGCCTCAAAACAAAAAAAAAATTTAATTGCCCATACAGACAGAGAAAACATGTGTCTGACAAGCCACTTGCAGCATTCAGGTTTCTTCTAATTCTCTGCCTTTGTTTCCACTATTTTTTATTTCTGGAACCCCTATTTTCTTAGACTTTGCAAGACCACATGCTATTGCTTTTTAAAATTTATTTTGTTTGTAAAGTCGTCATTTTCTTCACAAAGACTTCTCAGACCCTCCAACTCTCATATTCTAGGCTGGTCACAACATCAACCATATTTGTTATCTTTATGGTTAGTTTAGACATCTGTTTCCTATAATAAAGAGATCCTTGGGGTCAAAGACTTATTTTCTGTGCCTTGTGAGGTTTTGGACTAAAGAATCCTCACTTGTGCATAACCCCAACTCCTCTTTTTAAGGAAACTAACTCAGAGGTACCCACACCCTTTTTTTCTGTCCCAAAGGCATATCCAATGTGCTACTCAGGTTGATTTCTCTCTTGTCCTACAATTAACTTTATTCTGATGAGTTTACTTGGACATAGAGTCAGAAGCAACAAGTAATCAGCTTCACCAAATTTTATCTACCATTTCAACCCAAGACACACACACACACACACGTACACACACACTTACATACACACATACATGCAGAGATGCAGAGAAAGATAGAGAGAAGAGAGAGAGGACAGACAGAGATGGAGACAGAGATCCATAATATCAGCTAACAGTCAGCAAAATCTAAGGTTCTAAAGAAATCTTCCTTAGAATAAATTAAGTTGTGAATCAGTCTATAAATTTTACAGAAACATTTTGCTTATTCAATTCCCTACTTATTATTAAAGAAATAGCTTAGGAATAACAAAATTAAAAGGATGCAAGGAGCAAGGTATAGAGAAAATACACAGAAATTAAGGTTTTGCTGGACACCACTATTTTATCCACCGAATTCTGAGTTTCACCAACCTGGAAAAGTTCCAGATCCTTTCCTTTTATTTTTTTTTATAAAATTTTTATTGCACAGACATGATTGAATCACAAACTATTGTGATTAGTTCAATATCCACCTCTTCTTACTTCTCCGGAGGTCAAGGGATTGTGACTAAAACGTTCAAATATCCAATCAAAAGATTATTTTTATTGGTAGCCAGTCCCCATTCTTTGATCCTTTCCCAAAGTTACCCTATTAACATAGCTAAGATGTCCTTCTTCTTATCAGTGTGGAAATTCCAAGGGTTTTGGATGTCTGGGTCAGAAAAGAAATTAAGACCAAATTTTTTTATTTCTAATTATAAGTCAGATCTTGCCTTCCAGAAATAGTTCTATTTCCTTTCAAGGTATTGCTACTAAACTTATTAAAATAATTCCTTCCTATCTCTTCTTCCTTACTCTCCCCACTTATTCTTCAACCCAGAGCAATCTGGATTTATGTTACTGAAATATTCTTTATTTAAATTGTCTTAGCAAATTTCTGGAAAATCTATACCTGTCCATTTCACAGGGGACTCTTTATCTCTTTATTTCACACTTTATTTGAACTTAGAGGAATACAAGTAGACTTCTGTTAAATTGTGAAATTTTGAGTAAAGATCCATGTCTTGTCTATGTGTGTGTATATATATATGGATATATATGGATATGTGGATATATATTGCTAGATAGCATATAAATGAAGAGAGCAAGCAGTTTGAGAAAGCAACATTACAAAAAAAGAACAAATAAAGGGAAAAGAACTTGAAGTCAAAGATTCTAAAGAGAATATTCTAGAGGGAATTGTAGATATTAATCTGTTTTTTTCACTCAGTTGGTCAGTCATCCAGTAAACACTACTTGAGTGCTGACATAGTGCTGTCTCCAAGCCCACAGAAAACTCTTCTACACCCTCTCTTGAATGGTCATTTGTTTCCAAAATGCCAATTCCATTTTAAATTTCCAAGTTTCCTTGAATCTATGCCCCTCTCTTATTTAACTGATCCAGTTTCAATTTCCAGCAGTTTATCTCTCTTGTATTTCTCCTGTTCTTCAGTCTATCCTTCTTGTTTCCGACAGTTCTTCCTCCTGTATTTTTCTAGTCATTTTAACATGCCACATGCAGGTGGCTCTTGATAAGTATAAGACACAGATAAATCATCTCATCCTGAGATGTAGATTTGTATTAATTGTTATAGTCGACACCCTTGGTTCACTTGGGCTCTCATGGTTTCTCATCTGTCATCCGAACTCTCACTGTTACCTCCTAAAGAGTATCTGAACATTGAAAACAGCATCTACATACCTGCTATGACTATTAATCTAAAAGACAATTCAGGAACAATATTACCTTGCTTAAAAACTCACTACTGCTTTCTGGTACCAACACACACCAAAGCTCTTGGTCTCCTGTAAGTAGCCTCTTTGTCTTGCCTTATTTCAAGCATATGCACCTACTGTTCCCTCAGCATAGGGTATAGGAAGGATGTCTTCACTGGCCATGCTTACATGACAAGTCCTATTACCTTCAAGACCCAATTCAACTACTATTGGAGTAAAGTCTGTGAGAGGCTGCTTCCCTCTACAGACATACTTTGTGTTCCTTCATTACTGTGCTATAATGATTTGTTTACAAACGTGTCTTTTAGTCTTTCATTATAGATCTATCTCAATTATCTTTGTACTTCCAACATCTGGCATAAGAATGAGTACAAAAAACTTGCTTTGAAAGGGCAAGATGCTGTTGTTCTTCTGATTTTGATGTGACTATCTTCTATTAGGTGTTATTTTGGAATAGTCTCATATATTTTATGGTGCATACAGTAGTTTAAAAAAAGATTTAGCCACTTCCTTAGCAGTGGGTTATCTCTCCCTGAGAAAAAACCAGGATGAGTTTTTTTTTAATAAAATGATTGAAAAGGTACACTGAATCTTCAACTTAATTATTTCCATTCCTGTCCTAAAAAAGGCTTTCAGAGAGACTGCCACTTGGTCAAGTGTGATAAAGTTCCAATACATTCTTAAAATTTGTAAATTAATTTATAAATTTCCATTCAAACTTTTAATCTGCTATTTTCACATAAGAAAACTCACAAGGTTGCTTCCTATTGATTTAGTATTTTTGCACCTGATTTAAAACCACTATTTGATCTTCAGAAACTTCCAGAGGTGCTCAGTACATAAGAGTGAATGTTGCCTTTTTCTTTTTATTACTTTAGAAATTAAGATCTCCATACCCAGTGTTCCAGATCTGGCTTAGATTTCTAGCCCTAATTCCCTTAATTTTTGTGTTTCTGCCAGGGCAGATCACTTCATACTCACTTGACACTTCCTGACTCTTTTGGCTCCTATGTGTGTATTTGTAAACAGAGCCGGCCCTCTGCCCACTGCTGCCTCTCATCAGCCTTTTCTTCTCACTAAGTTTCTGAGGCAGGAGGAGTCCATGCCCTGTGCATCTGAGAGGCACCAACAATGCCAAATGCAATCTTCTTAAATATAGTATGTCCTCGACTACTATTTATTTAACTAAACTGATTGAATAAATTAAAACAGCATTTTCTTTACCCCACGTTGACAAATCCTTCAATTGGAGCAATCTCATAATCCCGGTAAGTAGAGTCAGGATTTGAGTTCAAGCAGTTTATTGCACTTTAAAACCCGGAGCTTTGGACTGGAGAGATGGCTGGTGGGGTAAAAGCAAGCTCTGCGTGCTGGAGGCATTCCTTCCAGCTCTTCCAGGAGCAACTGAGGACCAGAGAGTTGGGGATGGCCTCAAGCACTACTGGGTGCTGCCCACAAACAAACCCCTGGACTTTGTGGCCTTTAAAATAGAAGATGCATTGTAAAGCCCTTGGTTCAGCATTAACTCAGAGCACAAAAATAATTGGATCACAAGACCTAATACTTTCTTCCTGATACTAATTTTTCTATGGTTCTAAGGAGTGTGAATATGTTCCTATTCAGAGAATTCATGATTTTATTCATTACAATTTCTTTATCTAGAGTCCAACTTGAATCCCTTCAGGAGCTATAGGTATAGATCATGATCCTATGCCTAGGAATCGTTGGATGGTGTGCCCTCATTTGAAGACCACTGGATGTTGCTCAAGAGCTCAAAGGCAAATATCTTATGTTTAGAGACAAAGAAGTAGGATTTGTAAAAGTCTGATTCACAGATTTATTCTGAGCCTTTGGTTTTGAATAAACTGGAAGAAAGGACTAAGAGAGTCACAAAATATCCTTGTTGTAACAAGGAATGGAGGGAGTGGGCTGTACCCACTAGTTTTCAGGGGCTACTCTTGGCTCTGTGCTTAGGGATGTCTCCTGGCAGTGCCCAGGGGTCCAAATCAGTGCTGGATATCAACTGTGGTTGCCCACCCCTCAAAGCAAATGCTTTAACCCCTAAACTATTTCTCTAGTGTACAAAACATCCTTTTCATCTCAGGTTTGAAAGCTGACCATATTGTTTTCCAGAAAGGCTGGACCAGTTGGCATTCCCACCAACAGTGAAGAAGCGTCCCGTTTTCCCCACATCCATGCCAACACTGGTTGCTTTTGTTCTTTTGAATGTGAGCCAGTCTCTGTGGTGTGAGATGAAATCTCATTGTTGTTTTGATTTGCATCTCCCTGATGACTAGTGATGTGGAGCATTTTTTCATGTGCCTTTGGGCCATTTATATTTCTTTTTTGAGGAAACTTCTGTTCATTTCTTCTCCTCATTTTTTGATGGGGTTGGAAGTTTTTTTCTTATACAATTCTACAAGTATCTTGTATATCCTGGATATTAATCCCTTATCAGATGGGTATTAGGTAAATATTCTTTCCCATTCTGTGGGCTGTTTCTGTATTTTGGTCACTATTTCTTTTGAAGTGCAGAAGCTTCTTAGTTTGATGTAGTCCCATTTGTTTATGTTTGCTTCCACTTGCATGATCAGTGCTGTTTTGTCCTTAAAGATGCTTTTAGCTTCAATGTCATGGAGAGTTCTGCCTATATTTTTTTCTATGAACCTTATAGATTCATGTCTAATATTGAGGTCTTTAATCCACTTTCATCTGACCTTTGTGCTTGGCATTAGACAGAAGTCAGAGTTCATTTTTATGCAAGTAGCTATCCAGTTTTCCCAGCACCACTTGTTGGAGAGGATTTCCTTGTTTCAAGGAAATCCACCGTTTCCTTGAAACTTTGCATTTCTTGCTCCTTTGTCAAAGATTAAGTGGCCATATATTTGGGGGACTGTAACAGGATATTCAACTCTGTTCCATTGGTTTGCGGGTCTGTTTTTATCCCAATACCATGCTGTTTTAAAAACTATAAATTGAGCTTCCATATGACCCTGCAATACCACTTCTGGGAATATATCCCAAGGATGCAAAAGAGCACAGTAGAAATGACATCTGTACCTACATATTTATTGAAGCCCTGTTCACAATAGCCAAAATATGGAAACAACCCGAGTGCCCTAAAACAGATGACTGGTTAAAGAAACTTTGGTATATGTACACAATGGAATACTATGCAGCTGTTAGGAGAGATGAAGTCATGAAATTTGCTTATAAATGGATAAACATGGAGAATATCATGCTAAGTGAAATGAGTCAGGAAGAGAGGAACAGACATAGAGGGACTGTACTCATTTGTGGAGTGTAGGATAGTATCACATGATCCTGACACTTAAGGATGGTAGAAACAAGTGCCAGGGGGATTGCCCGATAGCTGGAAGACTGCTTCATGAGCGGAGGGGAGAAGGCAAATGGAATAGAGAAGGGATCACTAAGAAAATGATGGCTGGAGGAAACAGTTGGGATGGGAGATGCATACTGAAAGTAGATAATGGACCAAACATGATGTTTAGTGTCTGTGTTGCAAGCTATAATGCCTAAAAGTAGAGAGAGAGTATGGGGAATATTGTCTGCCATGGAGGCAGGGGGAGGGTGGGAAATGGGGGGGGTGTGTACCGGGGATATTGGTGGTGGGGAATGTGCACTGGTGGAGGGATGGGTGTTTGATCATTGTGAGATTGTAACCCAAACATGAAAGCTTGTAACTATCTCACAATGATTCAATAAAATTTAAAAATTAAAAAAAAGCTGAAAAGAAGGTAATCTAAAAAATTACACTCTCTGTCCCTATTAATCAACTGCTTGTTCTCATTGGAAAAATGACTTTGTCTTCAGAATCTGATAAAGGCCTAACGAGAGCAATAAAGCAGCAGGACTGCCCCTTCTGGCACTGGGCTTACCTTGAAATCTCTTTTTTATATCAATGGTTGAGCTTCTGGGAGACCGAGGAAGCAGTCTCTTATGCATGCTCTTTAATTGCTGGCTCACACTTCTCGGTTGTCTGAAATTCTTTTCTTCTATATTTGAAGTTGAGTTTAGTTTTGCCATTTGATGTTTCAGTATTCAGTTTCCCATCATTCTCTTGACCAAAAACTCTGAGCCTCAGAGCCAGAGAACTAGTCTAGCACATGCCTTGCTCTCTGCCCGGCTGTAATCAATCTCCAGCACCACATATGGTCCTCTGAGTGCTGCCAGGGGTGATCCCGCGCCTAGAGCGCTTACGCCTGCTCTACACGCAAGATCATATTTGAGCAAAATAGGGCCAAATAGAGCCTGAGAACCAAAAAACAAAACACCAGAAAAATACAAAGCAACTTTGAGCACTGCAGATCTCCGATACAAAGATCTTTATAAACCAGTGTAGAGTTATTACTAGAGTTACACTCTACGGTGTAGACTTATTACTTTTTAAACCAGTGTAGAGTCTCCTTCCTAATATATTTTGAGAAGATGAGCTGCTGGCAGGATAGAGGGTACTAATCAGATTAAATCATACCCATTGCCAAGCCACCAGAATTCTAAAGACAGAAATGAAAACTTTTGGTCACTTTGGCTGCTGCTCCATGGTGCTTTGCCAGCTGCTGCCCACGAAGGCGCTCGCTTCAGGGATGGTAAGGCAGCTTCTTGGCTGCCTGGAGGAACTTTGACGGCCTGTTCCACTTCAAGAGCGACTACAGCAAAACAACTCCAGTCAGCGGGTTTGCCCTGGTATCTGGTCTGCGGGCCCTTGCAAGTGAAGGTAGATCAAAGGTATCACTGATCGAACTAAATACATTTGGGAAAATATCCTAAGAAAAATTTCCTGTGCCTCTTGAATTTTATTTTATGTGTTAGATAGGGAATGAGCTGCACCTGCCAGCACTCAGAGGCTACTATTGGTTTTATACTCAGGGCCACCCCCAGTGGTCCCGGGGATGAAGGTCATGTAGTATAGGAGATAGAGCCTGGACCCTATTTGCAAATTGTGTACTCCGCATGTTGATCTATGTCTCTGGCCTCCCCTCCTTATTTTCAGATGGGATTATTTGCTTTTGTTCTTTGTACATGGTACAACCCCTGAACACATAATAATAATACCTTCCAAAAGAATAGAAAATGTGCTCTGTGCTCTTAATCCGAGATTTCTAGTGGAGGAGAGGATAGTGTAGAACTTAAATAAGTTAGGCTCCCAAATCCAGCATTATATCTATATCCAGATATAATTTCTACTTTTTTGCTAGATATTGGACAGTGAGAGTTATTTTTCTGAAATACAATTTCTCCTCTCCATGGTAAGAATGCAACTAAGAGTGCCTTATGCAAAGGGTATAAGATAGCAATACTGATACCGATGAGCTCA
Organism: Sorex araneus; assembly: GCF_027595985.1. Lineage (NCBI taxonomy): Eukaryota > Metazoa > Chordata > Mammalia > Eulipotyphla > Soricidae > Sorex > Sorex araneus. The sequence goes on along the minus strand of NC_073303.1, from coordinate 87,271,563 downwards.
AGGAAGAATAAGCCCTGACTTATGATCCTATGTGTATTATCCCCTTTTATTCCTTACCCTATGAGATAGGCGCTGATACCAACTCTAATTCACCTGAAATCCAGAGAGATCAAGTAGCCAGGTAGAAAAGGAGAACAACATCTAGGTGGCAGTCCAGATCCCAGTGCAACCTGGACACCTTCATGGGTGCCCTCTTCTTTTTCAGGCAAGGCTACCCTTTCTCAAACACATAACCGAGGTGACTCATGACATGTGAGGATGCGCTTCAAGCTTAGAGTGCTCCTGAGATGTCCTGCAGGCCCTAAGCCTCCTTCAGCATAGGCGATGGCCAATGGCCTGCAGCTTGCTCCGTGCCTAGGCAGGCTATGGATCAGAGTATTTGGGAGAAAGTGGACTCAGAGGGCAGCACTGGACTCCTTCTGTCTTGCTGAGATGACATAGGTTTCACTCTGAGTTGTTCCTAGAATCCTAAGGGAGAGGATAAATTTTCTTTCCCTTTTCCTTGGCTGGTTATTTCTGCACTTTACACAGCACCATGTTATCCTCAACATTGCCAGCTCCGAGGCTGCTATTTTTAAGACCCTGAGGGCAAGAGGTTCTAACAAGCATGTCTAAGAGTAGGAGTTAGACACGTTTTTTGGCTCACCTCACCTTTCTAGGTGCTCCACAAATACTCTTCCCTGTGTAAAGCCTTTTGTCTCCTCCCTGCCCTAACTTGTTCTTTTACAATGTTTCCATGCACTCGATTGTATCAGGCAAATGAGTACCATTTGCAGCCAAGCAAGAGGCTATAATCCTCGGAGGAAAGGGATTCCATCTTGCTGGTAATGGTATCTCTTGCATCTAGCATAGTGTCTTACCCAAAACAACTCATTTAGAAATATGTTTCAGGGCCAGAAAGGCCCTAAATCAGATAAGGTGCTTGTCCTGCATAGCCAGGTACTATCCCCTGGCACAGTGTATAGTCCTCTGAGCACTGCCAGGAGTGATTCCTTATAGTACTAGGAATAAGCCCTGATCACTTCCAGGTGTGGCCCCAAAGCAAACAAAAAATAATAAAAGGAAACACTTTAAATTAGGCTATTCTCACAAAAGTCAAAATACAAAATACAGTCTGGGAGATAACCATTGCAACTTGTACAATAAATGGTTGTCATCCATACATATGACTACTCCATCAAGCTAAAAAATAAAAGGAATAAGGGCCAAAGAGATGGTTCAGTGGTTAGGGCACTTGCTTTGCATCTATTTTTTCAGGATTTTATACCTGATATCCCATAGGTTTCCCCAGGTTCCACCAGGAGTTATCCCTGAGTGCAGAGTCAGGAGTAAATCTTGAATACTGTGGCCTACAGCCAAACCACAAACATAATAAATCCCATTGCTCATCGATTTGTTCGAGTGAGCACCAGTAACGTCTCTCATTGAGAGACTTATTGTTACTGTTTTTGGCATATCCAATATGCACGGGTAGCTTGCCAGGCTCTGCCACGAGGGCTCAATACTCTCGGTAGCTTGCTGGGCTCTTGGAGAGGGGCAGAGGAATCGAACTTGGGTAGGCCGCTTGAAAGGAGAATGCCCAACCACTGTAAATAGATAAATGGTATAATTAGTCAATTTACAGGAAAGAAAATGCAAAGAATCAAATGGCAAAATTAAGTAAACAAAACAAATAAGCAAGAATATGAAAAGACCCTAAATAGTACTAGGCATGGAGATAGCATGAATGAAAAATATTCCTAATTTTTTAAAAGCAGATAGACAATACTTTAAAGACTTGACTTGCTTCAATAATAGGGCTTGCTTTTAAAAATGCTCATGTGAAGAACTTTGAAGTAATTCATGTGCAATTATATAGAGTATGTTGGTTTTTACACATAATAGCCTATCATAAAAATAGATAGCATAAAAACAATTTATTTTCTCTTAGATCTAGAGAGTAGAAGTCTGAAATCAAGGGTCAAAGGGACTCATTTTTTTTCAGATGGTTCTCTTTGGGTTGTATAATGAGCATTTTCCCTGTGGACATGGCTTCTCTTTGTCTGTGTTTGTGTTCTACCCACTTATTATAAGGACACCAGTCAATTGGCAATTGGTCCATCCTAATGTCTTCATTTTTTGTTTTTTTTTTAAGTGATAGTTACCCATTTACCCATTTAATGACTTTATTTTGAAACAGTCACATTTCAAAATAAAGGTTGATATTTGGATTGATATTGATATTTGGACTTCAAAATGACTTTGGAGGGAGTATAATTCAGTCCATCACAGATCTAGAATATGTGTAGATAAAGTAACATAAATTTGATAGACTTTTTTTTATTTTTTATTATATCACCATGTGGAAAGTTACAAAGTTTTCAGGTTTATGTCTCAGTTATACAATATTCAAACACCATCCCTTCACCAGTGCCCACAATCCACCACCAAAATCCCCAGTATACCCCCCGCCCCCGCCCCTCACCCCCAACTGTATAACTGATGAATTTCACTTCATTTTCTCTTTACCTTGATTATGTTCCATATTGCAAAACAAAACGGTTCGGATGTGTTCCAGTCCCACAACCCGGAGCCATGTTAGTTGCTGCTCAATGTTGCCAGGGCTCCATCTGGAGAAGGTGTACTGGCTGTACCTCCTCCGTCTGGATCCCTGGTGTTGTTGGCCTGGATTCCGGTCCAGAGCATTTCTCCGGCCGTGTTGCTCACCAGACTGCCTGGCCGCTTCTCTGTGGATTGTGGCAAGATGGCGCCAAGGGTGGGTCGAGGGCGTGACTTCCGGCGGCTGGGGCCATTTGGAGTTTGGGCTGGCGCTGCCCCACTCCAGTGCCCCCCCGCGGCTCGGATGTGTTCCAGTCCCGCAACCTGGAGCCGTGTTAGTTGCTGCTCAGTGTCGCCAGGGCTCCATCTGGAGAAGGTGTACAGGCTGTACCTCCTCCGTCTGGATCCCTGGTGTTGTTGACCCGGATTCCGGTCCGGAGCATTTCTCCAGCCGCGTTGCTCACCAGACTGCCTGGCCGCTTCTCTGTGGATTGTGGCAAGATCAGACTTTTTTTTTAATTTTTAATTTTGGGGTAGTACTTTCATTATTGACAGGAGCAATAGCACAGCGGTTAGGGCATTTGCCTTGCACATGGCCTACCCGGGTTCGATTCCTCCATCCCTCCCGGAGAGCCCAGCAAGCTACTGAGAGTATCCCACCTGCATGGCAGAGCCTGTCAAGCGACCCGTGGCATATTCAATGTGCCAAAAACTGTAACAACAAGTCTCACAATGGAGACGTTATTGGTACCCGCTTGAGAAAATCAATGAACAGGAGGATGACAGTCTTACAGTGCTACTTTCATTATTTATTTACTTATAATTAAATCAATTGAGATACACTGCTACAAAATTGTTCATGATTGGGTTTGAATTTGAGTCATAGAATAATCCAATACCAATCTCTTCACCAATGTATTTTCCCACCATCATTGGACCCAATTTTCCTCCTGCCACCCTCTCCACCTAGTAGCACTACTCGGGGGTTATTTTTGGCTCAGCGTTGATTCCTGATGAAATGTTTGGGAGAAATGTGGTGCCAAGGATTTTAACCTCATGGAAGCATGGAAGTCAAGCTCCTTGACCTTTGTACTATTTCTCTGATCCTGTTTTTGTTTTTGTTTTTTGCTTTTTGGGTCACACCCAGAGATACTCAGGGATATTCCTGGCTCTGCACTCAGGAATTACTCCTGGCAGTGCTTGGGGGACCATATGGGATGCTGGGTATTGAACCCTGGTCGGCTGTGTGCAAGGCAAATGCCATCCCCGCTGTGCTATTGCTCTGGCCCCGATTCTGTTAAGCATTTTTAAAACAAAATTCTTTTTTTAATCTCTCTTATTCCTCACCATTTATTTATCAGGTGCTGTGCTCACACTCTTGACTATAGCGCTGGGCTGATATCACACACCTTAGTTGTGGTATTCACACATGTGATGGCTAGAGATTGCGTTCCTGGCTGAAGTGTTCACATATCTCTAGTTGCAGTGCTGGCTGGGGCTCACACACTTTAGTTGCAGTGCTCACAAACCGTTGGCTGAGCCTTTAGGATCAGAGGGACGGGGAGGTCCCAGGCGGCAGAGACTGCTGGAGCATGGGGGCACTCCGAGTAGAATTCTACTCTGCAGCCCAAGAAAACTTAATTCTCTATTTCTCTTGTATTTCTACCCTCTGTAAAAAGTACCCTTATGGTTTCTCTTATCAGGAAGTGGAGTTCATGTGCCTTCTATTCGTGTTAGTCTAATTCTGACTTTGGGCATGAAGAAGAGAAAATAGAAGATAGTATAGCAACCAGTTTCATGTGCAGGCCTGAGGAGGCTTATTTACAGCCTCTCTTTCCTGAATTTTACCACTACCCTGAGCGCTGCTCAGCCTGGCCTGCTGGAAGAGGGAGGCCAAGATCAGCTAAACTGACTAGGTGTGCAAGCAAGCCAGCCCAACAGAGACAAGAGAGATGCCTCACCACTCTGGAGACATTCCTCCTGTCATCCCTCCATCCATCTTTTAAAATAAAAAAAATCTTTGCTTTCCTATATTGTCTATTGCTTTTGAATTGTGGTAAATGAAGTAGGATACATTGACAACCTACCAAGTCTACCAGAGGTAGGCCTACCCCAATGATGGCAATCTACAAAAAAAAAAAAAAGGACTTTCTGAAAGCTGTGGATAAGAAAAAGCATCACAACAAAAATATAACTAAATATAGCAGATTTTTTTCTTTTTCAGCAGAGCTCATGGTTTATGTATTATCAGTCTTGAATTGAATTTTACCAGATTCTATTGCTTGAAATATTAAATTTTATGTCCTCTTTAATCTTCTGGGGCTGGTAACACTGGAACCTGAGATTTCTACACCTTATATTTTTTTCTTGCTTGCAACGTGTATTTCAACTGACCTTCTGTCTCTCAGTGTAAAGGCAACCAAAGGCATAGTTTTTCATCTGGGGTTTGAAACTACATCCTGGTGGGGGCATCATGCAGCTTCATTGAGAAGAGCACATTTTCATATGAGTGGTTCTCAGTAGGATGAACACTAATATAAGTAATAATACAATAAGAAGTAAAATTAGTAACTCTTCCAAGTAATGATTCACATTTAAGGAACTGCTTTAGAAAACCAAGATTAATTTTATACCAAAGGGATGAATAAAATTAGGAGAAAGGACAAAACTTTGAAGGCCAGAGAGATAGTACACTGGGTAAACACTTACCTTGCATATAGCTAACCTGGATTTGGTCCTATCACTCCATGTGGTCCAAGCACAGCCAGGAATGCTTCACCAGTTAGCCCAATCAATGCCTTGAGTATCACTGGGTGAGTGGAACTTACCCTCACTGTACTAAATTATAATAGTTCATTAAGTAATATCTAAAAATTCCTTTAGGTAACAATTGGCAGATATCTTCTGCCAGAGATAATGAAAGAAAGCAATGTTTTGGGGGAAAGTAAGATGCTAGTAGAGAAAATAGCAACTGTTGAATGGTTCCAAAATAACCCTGCAGGAAAGGGCAATATTAACTATAAAAATAGTCAAGTTAAAAAGTATTTAAAGTTCGGAGCTGGAGCAATAGCCCAGCAGGTAGGGCGTTTGCCTTGCATGCAGCCGACCCGGGTTCGATTCCCAGCATCCCATATGGTCCTCTGAGCACTGCCAGGGGTGATTCCTGAGTGCAGAGCCAGGACTAACCCCTGAGCATTGCCAGGTGTGACCCAAAAAAAGCAAAAAAATATATTTAAAGTGAGATTCCAATGTTGATGTTTTCTTTTTCAATAGAAAGCATGAAATGATATTACGGCTCATTCTGATTAGTCAAAAGAATGAAATAAGGATCTTTCCTTTTTGTACAGAAGTGAGTTCACTGAGCCGAAGTCTTCATTTGCTGCTACATTTCCTTGCATCATTGCATAATTGTTCCCTTGTATGGCAGTGATTCTATGGCTATTGAAGTATGCTGTGTTAGTAAGATATTTCTTAGTTTTAACAAAGTTCTGTGCTTGGAGGAAATTTCACAAATATTTAAAGTGACAAAATAAACATAAAGTTTATATTCAATAATTAAAGTTACCTCATATTCTTACAATAGAATTGGTTAAAGATACTGCAAATTTGGTTAATGTTAAAACTCATGAGTAATCAGGAAATGCATATTAAATCATCGAAGATACATTACTTTTCACCCACTGCATACTACAATTGAATTGTAAATTGCTACACCATTTCTAGAAAGCAATTTGGCAAAATGCATCCCGAGACCTAAAAGATATTATACCCATTGTTAGCATAATTTGTTCTAAGGAAATAATCACAGATACAAAAGAAAATTATAGGAGAACTTTAGTTTGTGATTTATGTCTAAAAAGATTAGGATTTCTAAATTCTGGATGTCTGGAAAAATTATTCTATATTTTTAAGATTAAGTCTCATATTTGAAGAATATTTAATGACCTGCAGAAAGGCTCTAATTAAATTTAGTGCTCTGGACTAAATTTTGTTTGTATGTGTATTTGTGTATTTGTGTTAGTGAAAGGGAAAAGAGAGATTTAGAAAGGAGATAAATATTTAGAAAACTGTAGCAAAGATGCGATATGATATATATGTATGTACATATACATACATATATGTATAAATATATATGTGAGCATTCAATTTAAATGCTTGATAAGAGAGGATAAAAAAGAAGAAATAGAAGGAAACCACAGTCATGAGTAGGGCTAAGCATCACATCAAAGAAACTCCCAAATAGAGGAAATTTTTTAAAACACTGCTTCTGCCAGCCCACCCCTTCCTAGTAGCAGCTGGCAAGATGTACATTCTAGAAAAATAGTGAAGATGTGAGTTAGCATTCTCTTTGACTCTGGGTAAAAAGAAAGGAAAGGAAAAAAGCTTTCCAAGAGAGAAGGTATGAACTTAACTTAAATTTCCTAGGATTGAAACCTGCATTTACAGAACATAACACATATTTTTTTTTGTGGTTTACAATATTTTTTATTGAATCACAATAAGATACAGTTGCAAAGCTTTCATGTTTGAGTTTCAATCAAACAATGATCAAACACCTACCCATCGACAGTGCACATTCCCCACCACAAATTTCCCTAGTATACCCCCCCCTTTCCAGCCCTCCCCCTAACTCCATGAAAGGCAATTTCCCCCATACTCTCTCTCTACTTTGGGGCATTGTGGTTTGCAATACTGATACTGAGAGGTTATCACGTTTGATCCTTTATCTACTTTCAGCACACATCTCCCATCCTGAACGATTCCTCCAACCATCATTGTCTTAGTGATCCCTTCTCTATTCCAGCTGCCTTCTTCCCCAGCTCATGAGACAGGCTTTCAACTATGGGTCAAAATTCCTGGCCCTTGTGTCTATTGTCCTTGGGTAACATAACACATATTTAAATTCCTGTTATTGAATCTTAATTGAGTATTGCATGTTGGTAATGATATCAGAACCCAAATTTTTGCTTACTTCCTCTTTCTCTATTGAATGAGGGATGTTTTTCTGCTTTGGGCATATGAAGATGATTAAATATAGTGTATTCAACACTGTACAGAAAAGATGGACAATTTATTGGTTATACATACTCACACTGTGAGGGGAAATATTGTCTCATAAAGGGTCACACAGAGATGACATTTGCTAACTGAGGAGTGGTTCAAGAGTATGGCAGTCATTCTCTGAGGTATCAAGAGCACGATGACTTACTTTTCCTGTGAGTGTTATGGACTTGTTTGAACAAGCATGAAGATTTCAGGATTCTTAAATCTTCTCTCAGGAATAAGCAAGCACTCTCTTTCCGTCTCAGTGTTAAGTACGGTTGTTTGACTATTGCACCCTACCCACTGAGAAAGGAGAGTTGTTATGAGGCCTTTGAGAACCTCCAAGTTGTCAAACAGATGTTATGAGGCAGTACATAACATAGAATCTTAATTTTATATTTTTTGTTTTTGGTAACAAAGATGAAAAGTTGGCTCACTGCTGGCTGTACTCAGGACTTACTCTTGTCTCTGAGTTCAGGCTTCACTCCTGGCAGTGCTTGGATGACTGTATGTGGTGCTCAAGATCAGATCAGAATTGGCTAGCATGCAAGGCAAACACCTCATCCCTTTACTATACCTCCAAACCCTTAATTTTAGTTTTAACCAGATCCAGAGAAACAAAATCAAAATCTCTCAGGAGAAATTAGTGTGGGGACTCTACTTGATTCCCAGCATGCCATAACTCCCCAAGTATCACCAGGAGTATAGACGTGAAGACCCCTGGGGTTACCCTGGTGATCCCCAGGACTGTAGGACATTGGCAGCACTATATCATCAGATTCCAGTTTTGAACAGTCTAATTGAGTAATACAAAGAATGGCCAGTGTGCTCTTGAAAACTATTTGGGAGTCCTCAAGAATAGTAGTATATAATACCAGGAGGTTGGCTCCATAGCTTGGAAGCTGGCCTCACACGCTGGGGAAAAGTCATCCCAGATAGAGTAGGAAACACCAAGTAAAATGTGATTGGAGATCCCGAGAGGGAAGGGAGATGCATGCTGAAAGTAGATTAGAGACTGAACATGATGGCCACTCAATACTCCTATTGCAAACCACAACACCCAAAAGGAGAGACAAATTGGAATGCCCTGCCACAGAGGCGGGGTGGGGTGGGGGGAATGGGATTGAAGGGTGGGAGGGACACTGAGTTCATTGGTGGTGGAGAATGGACACTGATGGAGGTATGGGCTCTCGAACATTGCATGAGGGAAAAACAAGCACAAAAATGTGTGAATCTGTAACTGTACCCTCACTGTGACTCACTAATTAAAAAATAAATTTATTAATAAAACTAAAAGCTATTTGGGAGTCCCCCCTCCCCATAAAAAACAGATTCAAGGAATTTCCACAGCTTACACTATAGAAGTATCTCTAGAAAAAAGACAAGGTATTTAAGTGAGGGTCAAACTAGAGAAAACTATTCAACCTCAATGTTTAATCATTAAATGTTGGATTGTTTAAGAATTTAAAAAAGTTTAAACTTGTTTATTTGTTAGATAAAATTTTATTAAGACATAAAAAGTTAAAATATATTGAACAGGTCTTTAAAAAAACAGGTGGGGAAAAGACTACTAAAGTTAAACAGGGAAATCTGATAAAGTAAGTTGAGGTTCTAGAAATGAAATAAGAATCTGAATACAGGGATTAACAGTGAATTAGAAATAGTCATAGAAAGAATTGGCAAACTGGAAAGGCAATTTGAGAAAGTGAAAGATTAGGAGAATTGAATGGGACATTGAGACACTGAAATAAATTCTATTCTGTATTTCAGGTATAACAGAAAGAGTGAAGATGTAGAAACATTGAATGACAGAGGCTGGAGAGATAACACAGGGGCTACACAATTGATTCAGATTAGGTCCAAGCCCTGGCACCCCCTATGATCCGTGTAGCACCATTAGGAGAGATTCCTAAGCACAAGAATTGGAATGAGGTGGAGAAAACAGTCTTTTCCTTGAGCTCCATAAGGTATGGCCTTAACCCTTCCACCAACCCTCTCCCACCTACCCCCCGCACCCTGCAAACTCCTATCTCCTACAAAAAGAAAGACAAGTAATAGATTCAGAAAATCCAATGAGTCACAAGCAAGGGAGTGGGGAGGGGTAGAAAGATTAAACACAGTACAATGGTAAAGTTGCTTGCCTTGCATGCAGCTAACCTGGGTTGATCACTGGTCCTCTGAACATCACCAGAAGTAATCCCTAAGTGTAGAACTGGTGTAAGGCTTTGCCAGTTGTGATCCCCAAATTAACCAAAAATCAAGTAAAATTTTTTTAAAGGAAAAACTTTTGAATAAGTTTATTCATAGAATAGAAAAATAAGATTATGGTTACCCAATGCACTTTTTTAAAAGGACTAGTGTGAGGAAATATGTATATTATTCTGAGACTTGTATCTGTCATGTGTTAAAAATCACATAAACACTTTACAAATAAACTGTAGCACTGTAGCACTGTTGTCCTGTTGTTTATCATTTGCTCGAGCAGGCACCAGTAACGTCTCCATTGTGAGATTTGTTGTTACTGTTATTGGCATATCGAATATGCCACGGATAGCTTGCCAGGCTCTCCAAGAAAGATGGAGGAATCGAACCTGGGTCGGCCGCATGCAAGGCAAATGCCCTACCTGCTGTGCTATCACTCCAGTCTGGAGTTGGATATCAATACGATAAAAATAGTATAGAATATAAAAATCAAGGGGAAAACAGTCAATCATTAAAAAAGGTTCATAAAATGAATAGACATTATTTATCCATTTAAAATAACATTGTCAAGATCCAGGACAATTGATTTAGCAATTGATAAATTGATAAATTGAGAAGGGCAGAGGAATCAAACCCTGGTTGACCGCATACAAGGCAAACACCCTACCTGCTGTGCTATTTTTCTCCAGTCCTTACAAATAAAAAATAATAAAATTATATTAATATATCATCTATAATGAAATTATTATCTGGATTCTCAAGAGGAAACCACAGCACATAACTTCTTTTTCAAATACAGAGAAGACCAAAAAAAAAAAAGGATTGCATTCAAAATGCAAAAAAGGTAATATATAAGGATCAAGTGGGGCTTATTTCAAATAAGCCTCAGCTGTATTGTTTGTTTACCATAAGAAAATCTAGTTATGTAAACACCATATTAACTGATTAAGGCAGAGGTTGGCAAACCCATTCTGTAAAGGTCCAGACAGTAAATCATTATGCTCTGTGGGACAGATGGTCCCTTTGTGCTTGGTTTTCAAAGTCGTGTTGTAGTTCAAAGACATGTATATACAGTTTTTCAGCGAATAGACATGCTTGCTTTAAAAGTAATTTTTAAATAAAATTTACCAATAATTTATCAATTAAAATTATTAATATTTTATTAATAAAATGTATTACTTATTAGAATATGGCCCATAAACAGCATTTTACAAATCCTTGAATTATAGACAATGATAATAAAGTACCAGTAAATATAGTAAATGCAAAGAGCATTTGGTAAAATTCTAATGCATTCATGATAAAAAATTACTAGCAAATATACAGTATTTAGATTATACAATAATATTTTAATCAGGCTACTTTATAATAGCTGCATTTTATTTGGACAATTGTTTAGATCTTTACTTACATTTATATAAGCATTTATGAAACAGTTATACCTGTGTTCACAACTGAGGTTGGTTAGGGAGGATAGGGAGAGGAATCCTAGAACCTGGTAAGGGGCAGACTTACCTCTATAAGTAGCTCCTGAGAATAGTGGAACAAGAACTTAGAGAAGTCACAGCAGAAAGTTAGAACCATAGAGTAATTCAGTTATCAGGTTTTTTTGTTTGTTTTTAAGGAGACAACCATAGCACCCATTCTTCTGATTGTGTTTGCTCACCAAGAGAGCCCAGCTCAAAGCAGTTACTGAGACATTTTGCTGAGCTCAAACTGAAATTAAAGAATTTTTTGTTCCCTTCCTTAATATAGAATACAACTTCCCCTCTCTAAGCTCTTTAGAAAATAAAGTCTATGACCATAGGACTTTGATTCAGTATTAGTCATGTTTCCAGCTTCTAGATCAATGTTATATGATATATTAATAAATATTAATAATTATGCATCACTTTGATGAATGAAAGAATGGCAGTTGTAAGGATCTCTAATTTTTTCCATTACTACTGAGGACTGGAGATATATGAGTTAATATCATTTTTGAACTAGAGATCCTTCTTTCTTTTAACTACATGTTTCCAGATTGCCAATGTGTGTAGAAAACACAGCCAAATGTTTCTTTCTATCCAGTCATATCTTATCAGTGTCAGTTGAACACAAAGCCTCATTGTTGAGATATTTTTCAAGAGAATTTTCCTTTAGTGATACTGAAGACTGAAAATGACAATTCTATCAACTTCACGACTGTTCTTTGTTAAAATGCTTCCAACTCTATGTTGTGCTTCAATATAATTATTAATTAAAACTTCCAACTGAGAAAGTAATTTTGCCCTTGTTGAGCATGATTGAATTAGAAAATGTAAGGAAGGCACTTAAAACATAATAAGAATGTCACTCGGTAGTTTATTGAGCTTTTGGTTCTGGGACGAAGCCCAGAGAAGTCATTCTCTTTCTGGATGAGAGAAATGAAACTGACAAAAATCATAAGCATAAAAATGTCTGTCAAGATTTGGGGAAGGTCAGTTACTTCGTATGATTTCTATTACTTTTAGGAGATAGGAGCTAAACATTTAATCATAGCTATTAATATCAGCTTGCTGTTGTTTTAGCATTTGCATGCATTTTACACAGGAGGAAGTAAAGATAATATCTACTCTTGATCTGAGAAGGGTTATAGGTTCGAACTATTAAGAAACACTTGTGTATTATTCAATAAGATCATACTGAATAATTATGAGCACTTCTGCCATTAGTCTGATTGATTACAAAATCATATGCTGTTGGTGCTAGAGAGGTAGTACAGGGATTAAGGCACATGCAGCTTACTCAATAAAAATCCTCAAAACCTCATAAGTGCCTTGAATACCACCAGGAATGAACCCTGAGCACAGAGCCAGGAGTTAGCACTAAGTAGAGCCAGTGTGTGGATCACCCCCAGAAAACCAAAATCATATACTGTTTAAAAAACAAAAATAGTTCACAAATGACCGTCATTTAAAAAGTTTATGTATTTTTTGCACAGTTAGTATTTGGAGATTTTTATAGGGGTATGTGTAGGGGATGCATTTGGAACATACATAGTAGTGCTGGGAGCTGTGCCCAGTTTTGTGCTTTGGGTTTTTTTTTTAAGTTTTTAGTTTTTGTTTTCATTTATTAAAAATGTGTTTTATTTATTTATTTTAAAAATTCATGATGGTTTCCTATATTCTATGTTCCCACACCAATCCCACCACCATTATTTCCAATTTTCCCAGCCACCCCTAAAGTCTTTCCTTATTACAGGCCCTCAATAATTTATTTTTTATTGCTTATTATAAATGTTTTGATAAAAATGTTCAAAAACGGTTTCCTTACAAGAAAGTTAGTGAAAGTTAGTGAACCTCACTATGAGTTATAAGCCCTTGTATAAGAGATTACTAATACGTTGTTACAATTTCAGCCTTATGTGTTTATATTTTGTTAATCGAGATTGTTGCCTTCTTCTGTACATCTCGTCTAATATCCAATGTGCTGGCTTCTCCTAGTTCATCAGTGATATAGAGTTTGAGATGTCATGTGGCCGCTTCAGGAATTCCAAAATATTGAATGGTGTGATACTGCTGGAGGTAAATTTTTTTATTGAACCACCGTGAGAACAATTACAAACTTTTCAGGTTTAAATCTCAGTCATACAATGATCAAACACCCATCCCTTCACCAGTGCACATGGTCCACCACCAAGAACCCCAGTATGATGCCCTTCCCACCCCCCACCCTGCCTGTGTGGAAGATGATTTTCACTTTACTCTCTCTTTATTTTGATTACACTCAATTTTTCAACAGAAAACCCACTATTATTATTTGAAATTTCCCCCCAACAATCAGTCCTGCCGAAAAGGCATCATTAGATCATTTGTTTTCTATTGCTGATAACGTTAATCAGCTTGGAGAGATAGCACAACGGGTGTTTGCCTTGTATGTAGTGGACCCGGGTTCGATTCCTCCGCCCCTCTCTGAGAGTCCGGCAAGCTATCAAGAGTATCTCGTCTGCACGGCTGAGCCTGGCAAGCTACCCGTGGTGTATTTGATATGCCAAAAACAGTAACAACAAGTCTCACAATGGAGAAGTTACTTGTGCCGGCTCGAGCAAATAGATTAGCAATGGGATGACAGTAATACAGTGATTGCTGATAATGAAGAGCATATGATGGTGCGTGGCCAATGTTTTGGATTTCTGGTATTTTAGTAATTGAGTCCAGAGGGATTTCTGCCAGAAGCCACTGGGTTCTGAGATTGGTTTGTGTGCCTCTGGGATCATGGCCATTCAGGAGCAGAGGAGCCATCTGTGGGAGGCCTCTTGGGGTCACGTCTGGGCAGGGAGCAGGGCTGGTTCCATGCCCCCATCCGGAGAGTTCCTGCATGCCCCATCACCGCAAGCTCATACCTCTCTGTCCAATAGGCTCTGAAAGATGGCGGTTGCCATGCTGTCACCAAGGGGAAAAGGGGGAGGGGCAAACACCTTTCCCCTCCTGGCGTGGCTCAGAACTATAGGTCACAGTCTAGAAGCATTTCTGCTGGAAGCCACTGGGTTTCGAGATTGGTTTGTGTGCCTCTGGGATCATGGCCATTCAGGAGCGGAGGAGCCGTTCATGGGCGGCCGCTCGGGGTCTCGCCTGGGTGGGGAGCCTGGATGTAAATTTTTAACTGGATGGTGACTGGGGTGCCCCAAATGACAGCCTGGTGCGGGGGCTGGAAGTATTTCTGCAACTTGTTGATCTCTTTCTAGATTTATTTATGAGTCTCTGGATCATGGTCGGGTAATGAGCTTATTTGGTGTCAGAGGTGGCTCATGGGCGTGACTGCTAAGACTTCTGGAAATACAGGGAGATGGAAAGAGGTAGCCCATCTATGATTTCATGAAAGCCCGGAAATTTCAGTCACAAAACATGCAAACCTGAGTTTTTCAAGCAATTGATTTCTGGATGAGGCACATTCTGAGCAGTGGAGTCCAGCCATGATCATGATGGCAATTGTGGAGTGTAGAGGTTTTCAACTGCCAGGGGTCTGTTTGGGTGAGTGCTGGCATCACCAGTCCCCCTCAACGGTGCTCCAGATGACTCAGCCTAGTGTGGCGTCTGGAAGCATCTCTGACTATAACTAACTTCTTAAGGATCAAAGAGTGCCCAAGTCCAGAAATCCACCTTGTCACATTGCAGTCTCTCCAGAGATAGTATTGGGCTCCCACAATATGGCGACAGTTTCCTGAGACACCTAGTTCTGGGATGGTGGTCAGCCTGGGAAGGTGCCGCGTGCCTCAGCTGGGGTTGTTTCTTGACTATGCTTGGGAACCATGTGATTCTAGGCATTGAACCCAGCCTCCAGCATGCAGAGAATTCACTTCAGCCGTCTTTAGCAATTTCCCCAGTCCAGCACAGATTATATTAATGGAATCTCTTTATAACACTATATAGTTTGACACTTTATGGAATTTCTATTTATTTTTTACATTATGTTTAATTTATTTTTTGATGGTGTTTTTCTAATTGATTAGGGAAGGGGGAGTCATTTCCACCAACTAATTCAACTAATTCTAGGCCAACTAATTCAATGCCCAGGCCCTGTAGTTGCTAGGGAGCATCAGGCCCATCAGTGTTGGGGTCCTCCAGGGTATACGAGGTGACGGCCCAGGGACTACATGGTGCTAGGCAGAAAAATTTGAACATGTAACTTAGCCCTTGTGCATTCACTCTGGTCCCTCTTTTTATTCCTTTTAGTTATACTGATGGTCATGACATACAAGTGAATGTGAAATGAACTAGTTTGATAGTGGTATTAGTAGCACTCCCACCAAAGTTTCTGATATGCAAAAGCAATGTTATTCCAGTCTTCTATAAAGAGCTAAAATTAATATGAATGGGAAAAGATATAGTTGTGAAAAAGCTGATGCTTCAGGGAGAACCAGGAGTAATTTAAGTGGCAAAGAGTCTATCCTAAAAGCATGAGTTCTAGAGTTCTATCCCTGGAATACCCACCCCCAAGCCCATTGTAAAAAGAGACAAAAGAATAAAAGAAAAATGTTCATACTGGGTGTAATTCTGGTAGACAGCACTTCCATTTGGGAAACTCCAGTACTACAACAGAGTAAGTGATGTCCTGCAAACACAACCAAACGTGTAAACATTCAGCTAAGTGTATGACCCATGGTAACCAAGTGTGAAAAGCTTGGACACTGCAACAACAAAGGAAGGGATCGAGGAAAAAAACATTTATAACAACTGGTGTGGAGCCGGAAGATTGTGTAGTGGTAGAGCCTACATCTGACCTGGGTTTTAATTTGTGGTTCTACATGATCTCCTGAGCACTGACTTGTGTAATTTTGAGCTGCACCAGACATTGAACTGCTGAGCAGTTTGGCCAAGAATTTCCAAAAAGTGGCCCTTCAGCTTTCTGAGCACCTGTTGGGAGGCTCCCTAAATAAATAAATAATAAATTAAAGCTGAAGTTATGAAAACTTATAAACGCAGTACAATTTTCCATGTTAATTGAGTGGTGAAACGGGTATAGAAGCAAAATGTTTCTTTCAAGAGTTTGAGAAACTTTTATAGGAATAAATGTGGTACCTATTACACAGTGCTTCTCTTTTGGCACTGTATCGGTATGAATCATGACCAAGTCAAGAAAATACATAATAACTGCAGACAGGAAACAGGAGTGCATTGACTTGTTAGCAAGTGTGTAACTAAGGTAAAATTTAGTAGTAGAATTCCTTGTTCCACATTTTCATGTTGGACTAGAAAGTTATCACCTGTCAAAATATACTTGAATTTTATTCTTTCCACTTTCATCACGTAAGGCCTTGCCTGATCTACCACAGTGTAGAAACTCATTTCTTTCTCCACTCTTGTCTCTCCAGCACGCTTTCTCCAATATCAACATTAGTGTTCTTTTTAAAATTTGGGGGGGGGTACAAAATTAATTCCCCATTTATAGCTCCCCTACAAGTACATTTTACATGACATGCAAACTCAAATCCCTGCCGTTGTCTTGGAAGACCACATCCTATATGGTTCTTGGTGACTTGTCTTACTCCCTACCACTCGTGCCTGCTCAATGAAATCTGCCTTGTAATCCTCAAACACTCTGAGATTTTTCTTGACTCAGGGTATTAAAACTAGCTTCCTCTTCAGCCTGATGGGCTGCCTTTTCTTGCCCTTTATTTTGCAGCTTAAGTAACAATGCCACAAAGGTTCTCCTGGCATCTCATTCTCAAGTCATTAATTACCTGGTCTCTTTTACCTATAACCTGAACTATTTATCATAGAGATATTGCAACCTGATTTATTTCTCATTTCTTGCCCTACCGATTGTTTACTGGATAACACGCATAAAGAAATGTAGAGACAAAATATTCCCTTATTAACCTCCTAAAGGTTATAATATCTATATGATACCTGACCCTTTATTCCTGATGTTGGTTATTTGTGACTTCTCTGCTCTTAGTCTTGTTGGTCTTGCTAGGAACCTTGTCATTAATCTGGAGGGCGAGGGGGTGGAAGCAGCCTGTTTCACTGATTTCCATTATTGTGTCTGTGTTCCTATTTTAAAATTCAGTTATTTCTGCCTTTGGATATTTTCTGTTTGGGAAAATCAGTTTGCTATCTTTTTTATGTCTTAGTTAAAGCTTAGGTAGTATATGAGAACTTTCCTCTTTTCTTATGTACACAAATAATACTAAAAGTTTGTTTCTCAGCACCACTTAAGTCACACCCCAAATTTTGCTTGGATTTGCATCTCATTTTCTATCTTTTTAAATTCCTCTTGATACCTCCTCTTTGATCTTTAAATATGTGTGAGTGTATCTGTAATTTACATATAATAAGAACATTTTTTCTTATTATGACTGGAGCGATGGCACAGTGGGTAGGGCATTTGCCCTGTATGCGGCCGGCCCGGATTCAATTCCTCAGTCCCTCTCGGAGAGCCCGGCAAGCTACTGAGAGTATCCCGTCCACATGGCAGAGCCTGGCAAGCTACCTGTGGCATATTCAATATGTCAAAAACAGTAACAACAAGTCTCACAATGGAGACGCTACTAGTGCCTGCTCGAGCAAATCAATGAGCAAAGAGACGACAGTGATAGTCCTGAATTATTTCTGAAAAATTTTTTCCTTTAATGGACAACACACTGTGTATGCTATAAATCTGTCTAAATTTAAGGTTTATTTTTGTGTCTTTGTCTATGCTCTAGCAAATTCACCATGACATGGTCTCTTGAAATATGAAAAAAGTGGAATATAGAGCGTGTCCATGAATGTGATAGAGGTAAAGATACTGCCTTATAGAAGTGAGGCCATAAGTCAAATTCCCAGTACTGCCCA
Organism: Sorex araneus; assembly: GCF_027595985.1. Classification (NCBI taxonomy): domain Eukaryota; kingdom Metazoa; phylum Chordata; class Mammalia; order Eulipotyphla; family Soricidae; genus Sorex; species Sorex araneus. Next base: position 87,253,483 of record NC_073303.1, on the reverse strand, counting down.
ACAAATACAGTGTCATTAGAGCAGCACTGCTACAGCGAACCCCAGCACCATAATAGAAATACTGTGCTTACTCACCCTTAAGACTTCAACCACGTTCATGAGAGAAACACAAGTGTGTCTGTGACACAGTCCAACAAGAACTACAACTAAGAATGCCAGTACCATAATCCAATGTGTGTGAATTTTTTCCCATTCCATTTTGTTATCAAAACAATTACAAAGCAGAAGAATGGAGAAAAGAAAATAATAAATAAAGTGGATTAAAAATATTCATTTTGCTGTTTGGTGAAATGTCTTTATTTTCAGAAGACATTGTTGACTCACATTGTAGTCGTCTGATTTCTGTACCATTGTTGATTTTTTATCATCTATTACTTTTATCAATAGGCAAAAATGGTATTTATCTGTTTTTCCTTCTCATTTATGTTTTTGAGACTCTATTCTATGGCTCTATATATACACATTAAGAAACACTGTTTCCTACGGTGCTTAAGAAAAATATCATATGGTTTTAACATATAGAAGCAAGTGTTGCTTCTATTTGTTTTGAATACAAATTTTCATTTTTCTTTTGAACTTTAGATTACATGTGTAAGAAATTAAAAAAAATAATTTATATGCTGGTATTTGAAAAATTACTGTAAATTCATGTATAATGTACTTTCTAAATAAATTTTCACTATTTAATCATAACAAACCTGCACCAAAACTATAATTATTTGAGTGCTCAGCTGTAATAAAGTCTAGTTATGAGATTATGTCACACTCTTGAAAATTTAAAAGCTAGCCTCCAAAAAAACAAGATAAATTATAACTTTTTATATTTTCTAAATAAATGTTTAGATTTATACACAAATTAATAAACACTATTTTCAAAATGTGAATTTATCATTTAAAATTGGATTGATCATGTTATCATTGTGTATATAGTAATTATCTCTTAAGAAAATGCTTCAAAGATTATAACTCCAGTGTTTTAAGTTGTAATTTGTTGAGATAAAATTTTTATGCCATACAATTAATTCATTTAAACTATACAACATAATAGTTTCTAATATATTAATAAAATTGTGTAACATTACCACAATCATTCTAAAACATTCATTTCTGGTGAGGGAGTCAGTGTGTTTAGTGGCTACTTTTGTCCCTTTGATCATGCGTACCCCACTAGCAGTGTTCATGGCTACATATGTGGTACCAAATCAGGGTCAGCTACAAGTGTTACTTTATATACTTTTTCTCTGTTCTGCAAAAAATGTCTTATTTCTCCAAAATAAAACCCCATACCTTCTAGTCAATGCTTCCCAACCCACTTCTCCTCATCCTACACTCAAGACTTAGGCAACTAAAATCAACTAATTCTACTTCCAGAGATTATCACCTGGATGTCTTATATACGAGGAAAAATAGAATATATGATTTTATTTTTGGTTTTTGGGCCACACTGGACTAGGTTCAGGGATTGTTTCTAGCTCTGTTCTTAGGGATCACTCTTCATGGAGATTTAGCGACCATATGTGATAATGGAGATCAAACAAACCCAGGTTTGGCTCATGCCAGGCAAAAACCCTGCCCACTGTACTATCTCTTAGGCCATGACTATATCATCTTTTGTGACTAATCTCTTTTGAAAAGAATTTTCAAGTTTAGCAACGTTATTATATGTTATTAGTATTTATTTTTTGGCTGCATAATATGATACTCTATGGACATACCACATTTTGTTTACTCATTTATTGTTCATATGGGTTATTTGTACCATTAGCTATTATAAATAATACTGATGATCAATAGATGGAAGCTTGCCACAAGTGTGTGGGCCCCAAAGAGCAGTTAGAATAAAAAAGGGATCACCATGTTAATCATAGTTGGAAATGATCACTTTGGACAGGAACTGAGTATAGGTAAAGGACTGTACCTGATAACCTTTCAGTATCTGTATCATAAATCATAATGGAACAGAATATATGACTTTATTTTTGGTTTTGTTTTTTTTTTCTCCAAAAGGGGAAACGAGGGAGAGAGAGAGAGAGAGACAGAGAGAGAGACAGACAGACAGACAGAGAAACAAAGAGACAGAGAGACAGAGACAGACAGAGACAGAAACAGAGAGAGAAGGGCCTGGCATAGAGGCAGTAAGGGGCTGGTGACTGGGAAACTGGGGGTATTGATGATGGCACAAACATCACTCATATTTGTGTGAGCATGTTTCATTTCTCTTCAATATATATAAGTATGTAAAAGAGTATACTTTTTTCAACTCTTGAGAAACTACTGGAATGTTTTTCGAAGTTGCCATATAATTTTGCATCACACCAACTCTTTAAGAAGCTCAATTTCTCCATTTTCTTACCATCCTTGCTACTGTCTCTGACTTATTGCATCTAGCTATCTTAATGACTATGAAGTAACATATCATGTTAATTTTGTTTATTTTAAATGATTAATCATTTTTTAATAGAAGCAACCCAAAGTATGTTCATGGGGAGGAGCCTATGGTAACTCCTAGGGATTCTTGGCTACATCATGAAGGGCTGAAATTTGATATTCAGCTCATAGGTTCTCAGAGGACACAGGGTCATACCTGGCAGTATAACCTGGTGCTTAGGTGGCCATGCAGTGCTAAATGCCAAACTCAGGGTCTTGAACATGTTAAGCATGTGCTTTACAGCTTGAACTACACCCTCCTTTTCATTTAAATGTGAGTTTTCATAATAAACAATAATTAAAAAATTTGAAAAGTATTTAGTGTTGTTTTGTATCTTTTTAGAAAAGTCTATGATAATCTTTATCTCATTTCCATTTCGGGCTATTTGTCTCTTTATCACTGCTAGAGTGTTGTATATTCTAGGCAAATGTCCTTTATTGTACATGCAATTATGCAATTTCCACATTTAAAAAAAATTAAACTTCTTTTCTTTTTTTTTTGTTTTGATTTCGGGCCACTGTAGTACTTAGGCATCATTCCTTAGTGCCTTGGAAATCATACGGGGTGCCAAGTATTGAACCTGTAGGTTGCATATTATCTCTCTTGCCCAAACTTTTAAATTTCTTCATAATGTTTTTTGAAGTATAGTTGAAATATTTTGAATGATTCCAGCTAAATATTTTTCTTTTGTTGACAGTGACAGTGACAGTGATTGCAGTTTTAGTACTTGAGATAGCTAAATCCACTCACAGAAAGGAATTTCTACTTTGCTCAAAATTTAATATAAAATGTCCCAATGACATAATTGGGACATAAGAAGTAAAATCATCAAACTCAGAAGAAAACATAGTTCAAATCAACATCTGAAAACAAATGGCTAGAATTATTCTTAGATTATTTCTTGCATCAGTAGATATTTCATACTTTAAAAGAATAGGGAAAATTTGTTGTGTTACCTAGTCTATCTTAAAAAATTCAACCAAATAAGTACTTCTAAAGTGATCTAATACAGCTCATCGAATAGTTGGGTCTACCTATCTGTAAAGCAAGAACTTGGGCAGACTGAAATTCAATTTCATAAAGTTTCTTATAGTATTATTTGGGCCTTGATCCATCTCATTTATTTTCTGTCTAAAGGACTTTACGTACGTGTGTCATCAATCATTACTTTTAAGAATTTGAGAAGCGAACAACAAAGATGTGCAGTTTAGATTGAGAGCTAGGGTTTCCTAACTGCTGTATCTCTTCTCAGGTATCCCCATTACAATTGCTGGTACCCAGTATATTGTTTCTCAGAAAAGAGGACAGAATTCATTATCTGAAATTCTTCCAGGCTATGATTTCTTTATCTGTCAAATTCAAATCTTGCAATGTTATTATATATGCTTTGTATGCATGCTTGACTAAAATTCACAGGGTGGGATTGTTATGCATTTAAACACAGTACTTTTGATTTGAGCTCTCTACTATTATTAAAGTAGACATTGTGTGCTGCATTAGTCTTATACCACTGTCTTGGGAATGATATCTTATTGCAAGACAAAACCTTTATTCTTTAGGATAATTTGCACAGACTCTGGTAATAGCCTTTGAACAGATCTTTTCAAATATTATACTTCTCTAACCCCGCTACCTAATACTGTTCACCCTGCTTTGTTTAATTTTGTTTTGGGAGCCACACCAAATGGTGCTCATGTGTTACTCCAGGCTCTGTACTCAACTCCTGGTGGAGTTGGGGAACTTTATGGGATGCTGGGAATTGAATCTAGGTTGATCGTGTGCAAGGCAAGTGCCTTACCTGTTGCATTATCTCTCCAATCCCAGTGCAACCGACTTTTCAAAACTTTTTTCATATTTTCCTTAATCATGTGTAGTGTGATTTTTTTTCAGATTCTATTCCGTTTCTCTTAAACATTTATCCAATTATTTTTGTTTAGTCTCTAAACAAGACCAGATTTTGTAGCTATCAAAGTTTTTAACACTGTAAAGTGCTTTCAGGAAAATCTTTTTATTGATTACTTTAAAAATATAATTAATTAATTTTATTTTTTAGTCATATTAACTATGATATGGAGTAATCTTTGGGCAATGGTAACAGCAATCAAATGGATGTAGAGCCAAATGGATATGTTTAGTTCTAGAAACACATGAAAGCATAGTTTTTGTGGTAGTCTTGCTAGATGCTTATGAGAGTCATTAATGTGTGTGTGTGTGTGTGTGTGTGTGTGAAAGTTAAAACACATTCTATAAAATTCTTGCATTTAGGTGGGGCTTTATGAAGACAAGTATAGGTGAATACATGTTAATTGAGTTTAAACAGAAGATATATATCTATCACTTCCAGATTGAGGCAAATAAAAACAATTACGTCTTCTGAACATACTGCATCCTCTTCTTCAATATATATACTCCCGTAACCTGTAGCTGACTGCTAACAGGCCCCTTTATGCTTTGTAGGGAAGATGTAGGGAAGATGGCATCTAAAAACCTTGAACAATTGTACCACCTACCATACAACCTATGTGGAACCATACTGATATTCACTGAGGTTGTTTTCAGTTATATTCAGACTCTGAGTAATACATGTTTTATTATTTATCCAAGTAATTTCATGATTACTGTATCTCTGGGGCAGTTTACTTCTGATTTGAAAGGTGGTGAATGACCAGCATTTTTTTCATTCTTTTAATAAACTCTATATGAGTAAAACCATAAATATTTATTAATTCTTAATTCTATGTGGTAATACCATATTTTACTAGGAGGGACACATTTGGAGTTCTTGTCTTCTAAATAATAGAGAAAATGTCATCAAAATCCACTTGTGCTTATTAATTTTATCCAGAATCCTCTGAAGATGCAAGATGACTAGAAACATGTGTTATTTGGCAGTTCGAATTTCTTAGAAGAGCGACCTGCATTAAATCCCATTCTCTTTTTCTAACTGAAGTATATTTTTTGTTTGTTTGGGGCCACATCTTAGATCAATAAGTATGCAGACCAGTGCTTAAAGAATGGTAGTCTATAAATCTTGTGTTTTCCGGTCCCTGATTACTGATTTGATCTCAGTTCTTGCTTTCCTACTCTTGTTCAAACTTTTCAAAACGTTTTGCCTTCATTGTTTTTGCTTGAAAGGGCCAGATATTCATAGCCAGTGCACTGTCTACTTTTTCTGATGAAAATGCTTTTCTGACAGATTCCAGAGACTTTCAGCTTCAAGTTTTAATTCAAGTACCAACTTTTCTAGGAGTACTGTGCTAGTTACCCTTTTAGAAATTCTAGTAATTTTTTCAATATTCAAACTCTCTGTTATCCTACCTTGCTTTATCTTTGATGCCTTGTACTTGAAATCTTTCAAGAAATTCTATAATCTTCAACTTATTATGATTATTTTAAAACATTTGTTAATGTTTTAAAAGCCCATTTGTCTTTCTACTACTCACCAGAATATAAATTCTATAGGGACAGGAATTGGTCTATTTGATTCACTGATTAATTTAAATCCTAGGGCATGCCTTGCTTATAATACAGCTTGATAAATGTATATTAAGTAAGTAAGAAAATGAATCTTCCACTCGTGAAGGTCAAAATCATCAAATACAAGAAATGATAATTTATAATCATTACAAATAAATGACTTTGATTTTACTTGTAAGAAAAAATCCATTATCCAGCAGATTTGGAGTCACAAAAAGAAAAATATGTAGACTGACAATTAACTTGTAAACAGCTAGCATTATTTTTCTAATCTGCATCTGAAGAACTTTATCAAAACCAAAGGTCTTTGATACTGAAGCATAAATAGAAGCCAATACATCAACCTAATTAAATTTTTCAATTCAGAATAGGAACAAATCAACTCTTAGTACTATTTTCAATGATTATTAAAATACATTACTCATATTAATATAATAAATCATACATGCAATGTGTTCTTGATTTGCTTTATTAGCTGTGTGGTTGCGTAAATGTAACTATTGATTGCCTTTAAATTATTATATGAAAATTGCTTAAAATTAAGTTTCTAACCTAATGTTTCTCAAAATGTATTTCAAGAAATGTTATCTGTAATTTTATAAAATTGTGGAGTTCAGCTTGGTAGGTTTGGTATACATTGCTCTAAACATGTTTCTTTATCAAGGTATTGCATTTTGATTTAAATTTTTAGATGAGCTCTGAAGCTTTTAGTTAAAGATCATCTTACATTTTTGGAAGTGATGCTTGGCACAAGTAAAAATTAGTTCATGCATCAGATTTGTGGTTGTGTTTGTGATTGTGCCATTTATTTCTTCACAAATGATTACTTATTGTTAGTTCCTTAGGGTATATAAGTTATATGATTAACAAGAAGACAAACATTTATTGGGTGGAAAGATAAACATTTATAATATACCAAGTTACAGAGGCTGAGGAATAATATCAGACAAAAATAGAAGGGCAAATAGAAAGGGGACAAAGGCTGAGAAAAGGATGGAAAGGAGGTACATAGATAATAAATAATTTGTGTTTTTTATTCTTCATATGTGGCTAGCATCAAAATTTTGTGCAAAAGGGAAAACCATGAGTATCTGTAAACTCATGTTCTGCTAAAAGTGAACAAGACAGTGCAAAAGAGATAGTGAAGTGATTAAGGCACTTGTCTTGTATGCAGCCAACCTGGGTTTGATACCTAGAACCACATATGGTCCCCTGATCCTCATCAGGAGTAATCTCTGAGTGAAGTTAGAGTAAGATTCCAGCACAATAGGGTGTGATCCCCAAACAAAAATAAATTAAATAAAAGTGAGCAAGAGTAGGGTCTTGATATCTTCCGCTGTCTTTCACAGCTTTCCTTTTTATATTTATGTCAAAATGATCAAGAGCAAAAATGTTTTAGTTATTTTTTTCCTACTAGAAGAGCAAATAACCTTAAGAAACTAGATTCCTATGGCATTTGCTATTCTTTACCATTGTACTACAGAGTTCATTCTTAGATGTTTAGTGTTAAAGGATATATTATTAGCAACAGGTGTTTGAGATCATTGAAAAAGCATGTCATGAAATATTGCTTGAAAACAGTGATAGGAAAAAGATGGCTTGGCACTTGTGGAAAAATGTTGATAAATCCCAATCAGGTTTTGTTGTGTCTATTGGCAAACGGGACAAATTTTATTAATTTTATTCTGACTCAATATTTAATAATTTAATTTCTGGACTTTATAGAAAAAGCATGTGTCATTGCGAGAAATATCAGATTTTTAAATGATAATTTATCTCTAAATGTATAAACAATAATATGATATGGATTTTAATGTTTACCTTATTCTCCTCATCAGGATGATCAATCTTAAAAAGTCTTGTTCAAAATTAGGGAGTGGCTGGAGAGATAGTGCAGTAGGTAGGGCAATTTCTTTACATGCAACCAACCTGGGTTCAATCTATGCTGTCCCATATATGGTTCCCCAAAGCTACCATGTGTAATTTCTGAGCACAGAGTCAGGAGTAAGCCCTGAGTCCATATTGGTGTAGCTACAACAAACAACAACAAACCCCCAGAAGTTCCAAAGTGTGGTAAATTGTTTAAGAATTAAGTAAATCATTTGAATATAACTTGTATTTGAACCAGTCTTTTATTTCATATTACCCAGTGGTTAATTTACATAGTTTAGCAGCATACCAACTGAGTCTTGATATCTAATATTGTATTAATATCCTCAGCACTTTCAGGTAGATGCTGCTGAGAACTGTGGTCAATTGGGTCCCGTTACCTGATTGGCTACTAATCTTGAAAGTAGCTTCTGCAGAGTCAGAACTTGCAATGGAAAGGAGCATTTTTCCAGTCCAGTGGCTTCTGCTGGGTTGTAAATAGCCAGCTTGCTTTTAAGGGATGGAGCATAGCCTATAACGACGACAGTTAGTCCCAGCTTAGTTCATTGCTTCTGCCACCTGCCTTCTGGCTTAATGTTGGAAGCAAGAAGCATGCAATTAAGTATGAGGAAATGAAAATAAATGACATCGTTCATTGCACATTACAAAGTGCCTGGCAGAAAGAATGCTGTTTGTGGAGATCCAGTGGCCCTGCGGAAAATGTGTCTCAGCCTGAGAAAATGCTGGGGACTGAGACAGTGACCCAGATTTTCTCTGTCACCTATTGTTACCATAAACCAAATAAATTGCAGGTGGAACTCTATAAATGCCCAGGACACTCACTGTTTAATGATTGTGGAGAGTCAATAATTACATTTGTGTACAAAGGACTATAGTTACAATGACATGTCTCAGCTAATTTTGTAAGGTAAATTCTAGAAGAAGCAATGACTATAAAGTAAATAATTGATACCTTTTTGAACAATCAATCACTTGGAAAATATCTTGTAAAATCACAATTATTAAGCTCATTTTTTTCAAAATTATTTCTTTAAAAGCTTTTAAAAGCTGTGTTTGGTTCACAGTGAAGGAATGTGTAGTTCATCAATGTTTAAGTGAACATCAAGGAATAGTTTCAGGAAGGATGGATATTCTATTCCATGCAGTACAATGAACAGTCCTATTTAGTGAAGATTTGATGGAAGAAATAATATTTCTCTTGGATACAGAGCTCAGATGAACATAACCTAAAATACAGAGAATCTCAGAGCCTTTGGTTTCTTAAGATTTAATTTAGCTAATAAAGGTAAATTTCACTGTAAATCTTTGTAAGAAGAGAAAAACAAATTTAACACATGGCAAAGAATAAGAAGGTGTGAAACAATTTATTATATGTGACAATTTAAAAATATTGTCAGAGATGCAGAATTTATAGACTAAGAAGCTGAGGAATGTTCCTTTTTATTTCTTTGTTTTATTTTATTTTATTTTCATTCCTAACAGTTCTTCTGAATGGGGTGCTGGGAACTGACCCCAGGACAGTCAAGTGCAAGGCAATCACCTTGCTTGCTGGACACTCTCTATCCATCACCAGAGGGATAGATTTTTTTAAAAACATTTTTATTGAGACTCCTCTCTGAACCAAGGGACCAAGGCCTGGGAGCCTAAAATCTCAATAACTCACCTACCTCCATGCTTATGGCTGCTCTCCACATGCTTGAGCAGAGCCTCACCCACAAGTGAACCTATTCCTGGACCACGCGGCTGCAAATGCGGCCACGGAACATTTCATACCACACACCCTACCTATACTCCAGTAGTACCACACCACATTTGATGGGATTCAAAATAGGGGGCAAGCAATTGTAGAGGGCAATATTTTTTTTAGCTTCAATGTCATGGAGGGTTCTGCTTATGTTTTCCCGCATGTGCCTTAAGAATTCAGGTCTGATATTGTCATCTGTAATCCATTTTGACATGACTTTTGTGCTTGTCATTAGACTGAGGTCTGAGTTCTTTTTTTTTTTTTCATATAGATGTTCGGTTTTCCCAGCACCACTTGTTGAAGATGCTTCAGAGGAATAAATTTTAAACAAAGACTTCTTCATAGTCTTGAAGAAGCAGAGTGATACATGTTGTTTTCACGGACACGAGCCACTGGCAGACAGAAGAACAAAAAGTTCTGACTAGTATCCCAGTGATTATTTGTAAATAAAATGGTCTCTGAAACTGGGAGAGGATGGAAGACGCACTCCCTAGTATGAAGTTTTAAACATTTATTCCGTCAAATTTCTGACATCAATGTTGCTAGTATTATTCGCTACCTATTGCTTCAAGTTTATTTTATTTGTTGTTTCTACTCCAAATCGTTATGTCAAATTACTCAGTAGGTAGAAAGCAGAAGTTAGGGATCTGTTTGATTGGAGCTGTGATTGGCTGGGATGTGCTACTCTAAACCATTTAATTAGGGATGATCTGATTGTCTCAGTTCTCTGGACAACTTTCTGAAGATGTATCTCCACTGTAGGTATTTTAAAAGGCTGCTCAAGTCCATGTCACTTGTCACTTGTCATACTATTGATCCTCGATTTGCTCGAGCTGGCACCAGTAACGTCTCCATTTGTCCCTGTTACATCCTAGTGTAGCCCAATGATATCTACTCACTCCAGGAACAGGAAGAGCCTTAAATCATTCATTCAGGATTTTGATGAAGAAGTCTGACCATCTCATTGGTGGGAGGCCACGTCGTCTTTTGACGTCCTGTGGAATCCAATCCGTAACAGCTCTAGTCCAGTGGTCGCCTCTGAATCGCATTACATGTCTGGCCCACCTGATTTTTGATGCCTTGGCAAACAAAATAGTGTCCCTGATTCTTGACCATACACGGAGGTCGGAACTCCAGATTCCTTCTCTCACATGAGTGAAACATGATACTCCTAGCATTGCTCTTTCAATTCCTCTTTGGGATACGTTCTCATCCTGTTTCCATAGGGCCCACGTCTCTGAGGCGTATGTTAGTGCATGAAGAATGGTAGAGTAAAAAAAATGTGCCCGGAGCTTGAGATTCTTTGTCCTGTTAACCACTTCTTTGACGCTCTTAAAGGCGTTCCACACTACTCTCTTCTTCCTACACAGTTCTGGCACCAAGTTGTTCCTCATGTTGAGTTCTCAACCCAGGTACACAGTTGCTGCATTTGGAGATGTTCTTTCCGTTGAGAGCAAATGGAACGTCAGGGACAAGTTCATTTTTCATAAACATCATTTTGCTGAAAGTCAGCTGCAGTCTGACCTTTCCACACTCAGGGTCAAAGTCGGCCAGCATTTGTGCTGCTTGGCTAATGTTTGGTGTTATGAGAATGATGTCATCAGTGAAACTGAGGTGGTGTAATTGCTGACCATCTATCTTCACTCCCATTCCTTCCCATTCCAGCTGTCGCATGATGTTCTCGAGGATGGCACTGAAGAGTTTCGGTGAAATGGTATCACCCTGGTGAACCCCTCTCTTTATGTCAATGATCACTTTCTTATAGAATTGTGAGATCCTGGTGGTGAATCCGTAATACAGCTCTCGGAGGATCTTGATGTATTGAGTTTGAATGCCCTGTTTGGCTAGGGCTTCGATGACCGCCTCAGTCTCAACAGAATCGAAGGCCTTCTTTTAATTGATGAATGTTGGACAGAGTGGCATCTTGAACTCTCGCAAAACTTCAATGAGCTTGGTCACCGTGTGGTCGATTGTGCTGAATCCTCTTCGGAACCCAGCTTGCTCACATGGTTATCATTTGTCTAGTGTTCTGCCTATTCTATTCAGGATGACTCGAGTGAACAACTTGTAGATGATGGGCAACAGGCAGATTGGGCGATAGCTGCCAATGTCGTGGATGTCTCCCTTCTTGTACAACAGAATGGTCCTGCTGGTTTTTCATTGGGATGGAAATTCCACTCAGACAGGCAGCCTGTGAAGAGCCAAGTCAGTGTATTGACAAATACTGGCAGCAGATTCTTCAGGTGTTTGGGTTTGACCTTGTCTGGACCAGGTGCTGTACACATCTTTACCGACTAAATGGCGTGTCTGATTTCGGAAGGGAAAATGTTGGGAACAACATATTCATCCTGTGGAATTTGGTATGTGGACAAGTGGATGTGGCTATTGAAGAGATCCGAGGATAAGTTGTGAATTTTATATTAACAAAAGTAAATTTAATGAAAATTATAAAATCATAAACTTTTGTATCTAAATAAAATTATATCAAGTGTGCACTTAAAAGTAAACAACAGTGTAAAAAAACATTTATTATTTTAAAAAGCCAGAGAAAGTAGTACAGCTGGTAGGGGGCTTGTTTTGCATGAGGCTGACCTGAGTTCGGTCTTTGACATGCTATATTGTCCCCTGAGCATTTCTAGGTGTCATTCCTAAGTTAAAAGCAAGGAGGAACCCATGAGCACCGCCATTGTGGCCCCCCAAACAAAACAAAAAATCCACAAATGAACAAACAAAGGAGCCTCTTGTGGAAGTAGCCATGTGGGTGGGAGGCATATTGGGTTGGAGAGGGGCATTGATAGAGGAAAGAGGACACTGGCGAAAGTGTGGTTGTTGAAACATTGTATGCCCAAAACCTAAACATGAATAACTGTAGTTTTATGGTGACTAAATAAAGATAAAAAATTAAAAAAAATTAAATTGATCCAGAAAGATAGTATAATTTAGGACATCAAAGTCAGAAATTATAAAGTAAATAATTAGAAAGTTTGGTGGTGGTGGTACAATAAATTTATCTACCAGAACCATAAACTTCAACACTATTGCATCTGTTAACTAAACTAGATTTTTTTAGATAAAAGAAACATAAAATAAAATTTTAAAGAAAAAAACATATAAAATGATCCAAACAGAAAAGTAGGAAAAATCATATACTGATAATATCAAGAAATATGCTAAAATTTTAATCTTTACTTTTTAGTATTTATATGAAGTCCACTCCCAGTAGTGTCTAGAGGCCCCCCGGTGATATACTCAGAGATGCTGCAGGCAAAGTCACATTGTGCAAGGTATTGAACTCAGTACCTAACACACATACTCTATGCATCTGCTTTAACAATTGTGCTATCTCTTAAAAACACCAAAATCATTATTAAATCATAAAATAACTTTGTTCAAGAAAATAAAAATATTTGAGTGAATTATTTTTGTAATTAGTATACATGAATTTGGATAATTAACCTCTCTCTCCTTATACACATGTCTATTTATCTACCTACCTATCTCTCCCATCTTCATCCATTCACCCATTAAGGGTTAGACACTTAAATTGTTCTTGTATTTTGGTTATTTTAAAGATTACTGTATTGAACATGGGATCAAGAGATTGTTTTTGAGTTAACATTTTTGTTTTCTTCAGATAATGCCCCAAAGTGAAATTTGAGGATGATATATCAGTTATATTTTTTATCTTTTTTGAGAAATACCTTATAGTTCTCTTCAGCACTGTAGCATTGAGTGGCTCTTTGAAGTCTTAGTTATGATAGGAATTAGTAGCAATGTCTTATATGGCAGACCAAGTATTCTTTGGGGATAGTATATGACAAAGATCAGCATTCAATATATGGTGCAATTTTGCCCATAGCTAGGAGTCACACTCCAAGTGATCCAGGTAAATGGTAGTGGTTTCACTCATGGTTTTCTATAATAAAAAATGTGCTTCTTATCCCTGCTGCTTAAGATTCTGTTGCTCCAGAAATCTTAGCTCCAAAGGGGGATAATGAGATTCCACATATCCATTCCACAGGAGAGGCGGTCATGGCTGGATTGAACTTTACAGAAGTCAATAATGACCCCTGCTTTAGAAAGATTTGTGAAATTCCAAACTAATTTTTTCCTAGATTCCAGTGTCATTAATCTGACCATAGTTTCATTTAGTCTTAACTTTATTTATATAGCTTTAGCAATTTTAATTTACATTTTTATTTAATTTGAGAGAAAGTGAAAATAGAAGAGTGAGCAGATTCTTTAACTGACTATTAAGAGAAAGTGGACCATTATTTCTTGAATTTTTTAAAAGCAATAATATGGTAAGAGAAGCATGAAGTTTGAGCCAGATGAACAGCTGTGTTCAAGTTCCAGTTCTTCTATTTACTGTTACTTATTCATTCCCCCTGAGATTTAGTTTTCTCATATGTCAATTAGGGATAATTATACCTACTATCCTTCTATATAGCATAGCCATAGACTCGGTAAATGCCTAGTGGTGATCTGGAGAGGTGGTTATGCTGGCAATTTTGGAAAATATTTTCACAAATTCATTAATTAGTATTAGTATTTATCCTCAGAATTTAGGATGGTTAGTTGGATATTCACACTATGCATTATCAAACTTTGCTTATTGCGGAACCACTTGTTATAATGTACTATTTAGATGTATATAAGTGAACTCAGGTTTGAGCTAGTAACTACAAGCTCAAGGCCTTCTGGGGAGGGGGCCACAACTGCTACTACTCAGGACTAACTCCTGGCTCTATCTTCAGGGGTCTCCCTTAGCAGTGCTAAGGGTTTGGTGCAGGAGTCATATGTGAAGTTGAGGATTGAAATTGAGTAGGCCATGTGCAAGGAAAGTGCCCTACCCACTGTACTTTCTTTCCAGCCCTTCAACTTCTAGGGTGAATAAAAAAGTGAACAGCTTAAATTTTGTCTGATGATGAATGTGTAAATTAATTACTTTGTTCTTAATGCTGTCTTTACTAAAGGAGACATTAAAAAGACATGCCAGTAGGGGTCTGAAGAAATCTTAAAATAAATAAAATGCATTCACCATTTAAACATTATGTACTTTAAAGTTTAAAAAATATTCAGGATAGAGAATTCTGATTTAGGGGACCCTCTCCCACAATCTCAGATCTTCCATGCCTTACTTTGCCCTCCTCTTCCTAAATAAAATGTTTACTGAATTGGACAAAAAATATACAGGATAATAATTGCTCTCTCATATACTTAAATACTTTTTTTTTGGTGCATTGTTGCACACAGGATATTCTAGTCGATTATGCCTTTGGTGGCTTTCTCACCATAATCAGCACAGGTGCAAAGTCAGCTTTTGATTCTTTACATCCTCCTCGGACACATTCCTTATCCTTTCTTTGCTAGACAATTTAGACAAGAATGATCTGTCAGAGTATTTATAGAAGCCATTAGCATGATGAGTGAAGCCTACGAATAAATGATGACTCTAAAAATATGGCCTTAAGGAGAGAAAAGAAGAACTTCTAGGGTGTCTTTTCCAAATAGCAGATTACTATATTTGGGTGGTCTGAGGATTAAGACAAATGTCAAGGACCACACTGAACAGAGGCGGCTCATTATAGCTTTGACCATGGAATCACACGTTCAAGACTGAGTAGTTGATTTTGTTGCAAACACTACTTTTAAGATTAAACAATTTGGAAAATTTAATTCACAGGAATAATTTACTTACATGTCTTTATAACACTGTGGAAGTAAGTCATATTTTGCTTTCGCAATCTAGTAGTTCAAAATACAAGTTTCTGTGAGGTATTGATTGTTTTCTCTTCAAATGTTAATTTTGAAAATTCATGTTTCAGAAGAATTAATGGCCCAATCCTGTGGTCATTCTACTTTTCTAAATGTCATTAAAGTTAATGAATTCTGAAAGTGAAAAGAATAAAACTGGCCTTTGAGTTTGATTGAAATTTTACTGTTTAATAACAGATTCTGTAAATCACTGAAATCTGTGGGTGATGTATACCTTTTAAATGGGTACTAGTTTTATATACAACATTTTTTATTGGGACACGATGTGGGCAGGATGAGAGAAAAACTAATAAAAATTCATCAAACATAACTGGCTTCTTAGACTCAATATACTTCCTGTTGAAGAGATTGTGAAAATTAATAAATTGCCAAAAATAATGCTTTACAATGAAACGTTCCAAAAAGTATTGCATTCTTAGAGAATGTAGTGTGTATATTAAAATATGTAAAGTATCTAAATATGTATGATATACAAGCATCTTCCACTTTTCGAACATTCACCATATGTCAGCATTTACAAAAGACTTGATTAGTATCTGATTTTGCAAGAGAAATCCTGAAAGAAGACGTAGGAGAAATGTAATTTCATGACAAAAACTATAAAGAGAAATTGTGCTTGGTGTTTGTTTTACTTAACATAATACCCTGGATATTTGTTGGAATTTTTATTGCTGTAAATTGTTCTTTGCGTTTTTAAATTTCTTTTTATTTTTGGCAATACTTGACAGGATGAGGGATCCAGAGTTTGATCCCCAGACTCTTTGGTCCTCCAGGCACCTCTGGAAGCATCTTAAGTACTGCTGCAGGAATAGCCCCAAGCACCACCAAGTGAATCATAAAATTCCAGAAAAGTATATAAGGCAGTTGCTAGACACCAGGGTATGGAGAAGAGAACGAGGAATTATTCTATGGATGTAGAGTTTTAGTTTGGAAAGGTGAAAAATTTGGGGGAAGCATGATTGTGATGGTTATAACTAATATGAGTATATTTCATGCCAATGAGCATTACACTTAGAAATTTAAGTGGCAAAGTTTATTGCATGGATATTTTATTTTAAAAAGCCCTTAAGAACATATTAAGCAATAGCAGAAATCCAAATACAGGCATAACAATGTAAAAAATAACAAAGAAGAAATGTTTTTTTAATTTGCATCTTCACTTAGCTCTACACTGATAAACACGATCTGAATATGCTATTGTGGTTTAAAAATAGCTCATCTTTAGATTTTTTATAATTAGGTTATAAAGCCTTCCAGTTTGCCTCTAAAGCATTCTTAAAACATATGATTAAGTAGGAGCTAAAGGAATAATTTCAGGAAGAAGATATGAATTAGAACTCATGCAATGGTGTTATGTTTTCTGCAATACTAGACTTGAAAGCTGACTTCCCTTGAGATGTGATTCTCCTATACTAAAGGTGAAAAGCAAATAAAGTATTGCTCTGTTGCTTCATCACCTTATTAAGAAAGGTTGACTCTGTGCTTATCCAGCAAGAAAAATAATTTATTTCTCTGTCACTTTATTTATTCACCTGCAGCAAGGTAAATATAAGGTGTTACTTGTTATTTATTTAGCTTTTACAAGAAACCTACATCATCACAGGAAGCATATCCTATTAGGAAAGCAATTCTCTCCTCTTCTTTTGATAGTAAACATATCAGAATTATTTATAATAGAAGGAGTTTTGCCTATAAACTGTTAACACTTCTAAGATGTCAGGAAAACTCTGGAAAAAATCAATCGATTAGTAATAGTCACGTGATTACAATAAATTCAAAAGCAAAGGCCATTTCATACTTATATGACAGTGTATCTCAATTTCAATTGAGTTTAAGAGAAGCATCCATTATGTTAAAATTCATTATCTTATGGATAAGTGCAGATTCAATTTTGTAGGATATTTAAAATGTAGCTCTAACAATTAAGGTTTATTTATAACCAAAATGAAATTGTTTGTAGGGCAGTGAACAAATCTGCATATTCAAATAAAGAAAAAAAACCTGAGTAGTTTTGCAAAGAATAAAAAGTACTGTATCAGGTACTTGTTCCTACTACTTTCTTTAAAGATCCCAAATGGAACTTTATTATTATTATTAGGTCATTCCCCCTTTATACAGACACTAAAGATTTTTGAAGCTTTAATACCAGAGTTTCAAATGTTCAATGCTCCATGCGACCAGTGTTAGCATGCTTTTACCAATGACCCAAGGTTGCCTTCCACTCCTCAATTGTCTCCAAAGCAAACTCATTATTTTAAGTTAACTCATTTACTTATTGGACTATGAGTCAGAGGCATACAACAGTGTTGCCTCATGGTTTTGATGTACATAATTATCTCTCCTTTAAATAACCAAAATGTCCAACACTGTGTTCCTAATCTTAGTAATTTTTTGGAGAAGAGTCTTTTAAGTCCTGGTCATATGTTTCATGGAAGGGAAAATTAGGAAACCATCATAAATGTATATCAAGAGCATGGAAAAAATTTAGTTGTGTTTATTATAGTGTACAAAGTGAAAAGAGTTTCAGAAATTTATCATCATGTATCCTTTAAGCTTTCTTCCAAGAAATGACCAATCTCTGTCTCTAAGGTAAACTGAAAATATTAAAATGAAGGATTTTTTTTTTGGCATGTTACCTCCCACTAGCTTCCTTTTGTTTTCCTTCAGTTATCTCTGCATTTTCTCAGGGTCGGTTTAGAATATGGAGAATTTCAGGTTATATGTTTCTGACCTAGGTTCAATCCCTGACATCCCATATAGTTCTGATCCCTGCCAGAACTGATCCCTGAGCCAGCAGTAAGCCATGAGCACCACTGGAAGTGGCCCACAAACAAACAAACAAACAAACAAACAAAAGACTGGAAATTTCCACAATGAATTCAACATTCTGCCGAGTTTGGATTGTGAAGACCTTTATGAGTGAAGCAGTTATATTGGTTTCTTTGACATTAGATGATCAATGTCCTGTCAGTCTTTACTTCGTGATTTTATTTAATATATATATATAAACATATTGCACTCTGAAATGAATGACTCTCTTTAATTTGGTAACTTAGTTCCAAGGAACATGTCCAATATTCTGCACATTTGTTCATGCAGAGACAACTACTACAATTTAATAGTAGGCTTACTAGGAAATTATCATCAGTACTGAAATTAATCAAGCATTCAGCGGTAATAGGATGGTAAATGTGTTGTGATACATTCATATCACATTCATATCAAATAGGAGACTATTTAATGTCTATTCCACAACAGTCAGTGGAATTCAACGAAGACAATGAATAGATACTACTGTCATATAAAAGAAGTGCCACTTATAGAATTGCTTCTGTTTATATAGATAATCTCTAGAAGTGTGTTGGTCAAAAGCCATGTGTTCCTAATTATATTCAGATGCTGATTATAATGATACCTTCACGTTGTGAAAATCCATCCTGATAAAAACTTATATTGTATTTTTCTATAATAGATATACAATAATAGGTGTTCTAGGTAAGTGAATGCATATACTTTATAATAAAAATGGCGAATATTTTCTTCTATTTTTACATTTCCCTTAGCTTCTTCATATGAAAAAATTAAGTAATTGCTTGAATACTACATTCTAAATATATTCAAAATTCTCTTAGTATTTCTTCAATGTTATTTCCTGGTCATTCTGCCTTTCACCTGATATTTATTTATTTCAATGAAATATATGAAAATACAGACACAAAATGTGTTATTTCACTCTAGTTTCAACTGAGGGTATGGGAATAGCATGGAGACCTCAAATTTCATTGTGTGGTGATCTGTCAACAAATACGTAATACACCATCTATCACAAAGACAGTTCCTAAGTGATAATCTTATCAAAGCCAGACCAATTAGAACAACTGTTAGAATATGGAATAAATTGAAATTGATCAAAGGAAAAGATTTGAGTTGTGAACTTTATGAAATAAATATTAGAAATATTAACAAACAATACACATTTCTTTTGATTTTTAATGTTTGATACACTTTGGAAATTTGTATTTCAAAAAGAGCACAAACATATGTTCATATGTTTTGAAGTGTTATCATGTCAAAACTTATGTACATGTATGTATGTGTATACCTGTAAATATTTAAGTATATGAAATCTAAAAAGTTTCCAAGTCATCAATGCAATAACTCTATTCTTTTACATTGTTTCTGGGAGAAAAGTATTCTCTCTCAATGACTTCGAGAGCTCAAGAAGGACTAAGATCGTTTGTTTACCCAGGCTTTAAAAAAGATGCTGGATAAAAAGTATGCTTCAATGAGTAATTTTTAAGCTTCATGGTAGATGGCACGTTACTTTCAGAGAAATCACAGGGTAGAATGAATTATAAAATGTAAATATAAAACACTTTGTACTGCTCAAGTAATCTTTAATTAGATATTTATGAAAAGGAAATTTCTGAGAGTTCAGAACTTTAATGGTTTGATCTTTATTCTCATCTAAGAAGCTTTCATTAGTCAATATGCTCTGATTTGAATTTATAATTTTTATTTGATTTTGTTTGGATTCTAGTAAAAATGTAAAGATAATATACAAATGTAGTTGAATTATGTCGCTAACTTTACTGGCTTTCCTCTATATTAATTATTTGTATGTTCTGTTTGCTTTGGTGCTCAGGGCTTAGTCCTCACTCTACATCAGGGATCACTTCTGACAGACTTAAGAGACCAAGTGGGGAGCTGGGGACTGAACCCAAGTCTGCTGCGTGCAATGCAAATGCCTTACCATTTTTTTAAGTTGTTTTAAAAGATTTTTTTTAGTTTTTGAAGTTTTTAGTATTTTTAAGCAGAGGAAGTTCAAAATATTTCTCAAATAATAACAGAAAATATGAAAATATTGTGTTCAGAGTGAGGCACCTAAAATAATGAGTATAACCTTCAAAACACATTGCTAAAGACTATGAATATGTAAATATGTACTCTCATTTTGTCATTATGAAGAGAATTATTTATTTTATCTTTCTTCTTTCTTTCTTTCTTTCTTTCTTTCTTTCTTTCTTTCTTTCTTTCTTTCTTTCTTTCTTTCTTTCTTTCTTTCTTTCTTTCCTTCCTTCCTTCCTTCCTTCCTTCCTTCCTTCCTTCCTTCCTTCCTTCCTTCCTTCCTTCCTTCCTTCCTTTCTTTCTTTCTTTCTTTCTTTCTTTCTTTCTTTCTTTCTTTCTTTCTTTCTTTCTTTCTTTCTTTCTTTCTTTCTTTCTTTCTTTCTTTCTTTCTTTCTTTCTTTCTTTCTTTTGCTTTTTGGGTCAAACCCGACTATGCTCAGGGGTTACTACTGGCTCTGCACTCAGGAATTACTCCTGGAGGTGCTTGGGGGGCCATATGGGTTGCCGGAGATTGAACCTGGGTCAGCAGTGTGCAAGGCAAACACCCTACTGCTAGATTGTCACTCCAACCCCAGATTTCCTTATTTTAGAGGTGAATCTTTGTCTTAGAAAAGTTAACTAATTTTCCAAAAATCATAGTACCAGTCACGATTCAAATAATTCTATAGGACCCTTTGCTCAGAGAAGGCTGCATCTAAGAAAATAAAAATCAAATTAACCACAGACTCATCAAATTAAGAGAGACTCATTAGGCAACTGGAGGGAAATATTATGACAGAAAGCAATTTTATTCACCAAAATGAATATAGGGAACAGCTTGTAGACTACCTTTGATATGGGTTTTATATGTTGGAAGGCATTGGATGTTTGATGCCCATGATTTAGTTCTCTATGACACATCAATCTTTTTGTCTAGATAGTGCTGTTTTGGGTTTCTGGAAAT
The DNA here is from genome assembly GCF_027595985.1 of Sorex araneus. NCBI lineage: Eukaryota > Metazoa > Chordata > Mammalia > Eulipotyphla > Soricidae > Sorex > Sorex araneus. The sequence continues at coordinate 87,232,375 of NC_073303.1, read as the reverse complement.
TCTTGTTAATATTGAGTGCTTTAAATTGCATTTTAGATGGTATTTTTCACACATAACTTGTGAAGAACATTGGCAAAGTATAGCTAGGAATAGTTTTAGATGCAAAGAGTTTAATCTTTTTCACATTTCATCAAATAACATTGAAAATTACAGGAGGAAAATTTGACTATTCTTGAACTTCTAGTCCTAGATAGTTATTGAAACCATCGAGTTCCCTAGATATAGAACTCCTCTATCAAGTATTCCTTTAAAATGTAGATAAGTAGAAACTGAGTATTAGAGAAAAATAAGAAAAATTTGTGCTCCAAGTGAAACTTGTTGAAACTTGTTAAATACAAGGACTAGTTCTCAGTAAGAATGTTTCACAAACATTATAACTATTATAAATGGGTTTTGGAAATAATCCAATACATAACACAATATATGGGAGTGATATATTTAGGAATTAAGCACTGAAACAAAACTTCAGCCCTGGTTCTTATGACTATTAATGTGATCTTGGGTATTTGATTGGTATCCTTATATGCAAAAACTGGATGCTAACAAAAAAATCATGATGTTTACAACTGTATTTTTTACTTTACATGACATAGATTGATATGTCTGACAGAGAAAGATTTTAAAGAATTAAATCTCTGATTTCCTAAGGCTTTTAGCTCATATAAAATGATAGAAATACTAAAACCATTAAAAATTAGAGAAAAGCACTTGGTTCTTAGGAGACTTTATAAAACATGCATTGGTGGATATCTCTGATTATTTATAAAACATACATGCACAGTATAATAGAAGATGACTGACTACTCAATAGAGGAAAGAATGCAAAAAAAGTCGAGTGTTGATATTCCTTCTGAAGTTTGAAACTTATATAGAATTATATTATTTGTATATTACAACACTGGTATACATATGCACCTTGTATATGCTCTAGTACCATGATGCAAAAAATACATATTGCATACAGATTTTCTC